>NC_092865.1:54924014-54994371 GCF_032062135.1 Pyxicephalus adspersus | reverse complement strand
TAGATCTTCAATCTCAAGTCTACTCATGAGACAAGAGTGATGGGGGAGCTAATGACGAGAGATCAAGTGCACTACCAGACCATACATTAATAGTAACATGATAACATTTCAGCACAAAATTAATGGAATTGCTTTATTAATATCAGGAAAGTTCAGTGAATTTAAATCAAAAGTTGTTGATGCAAAGTATAAAAACTGTTTATCATTTTCATTTTGAATTTCATGTGGGGCATATTTTAACAGTATTAATGAATGCAAGGATTTTTAAGTGCACCCCGTTGTGATAATGGTTATATAGGACAATGGCCATTTGCATTGTCCTATAAAACCATCATCACTAGGGTGCACCGCAAATCCTTACATTAATCATCTAAGATTAAAAAAGTGCTGCAAAACTACAGAACAAAAGAACCTTCAGGACAGAGCCAGCCTTAAGTGCCCATTTACACATGTATTTCGATATTTGGTAATATCCGGTTTATACCACATTTATAAATGTTTATGGCTGCTCTACCTATTAATTTATTATGGGTCCTTAATGCTCCAAAAATTTACTCGATCCATTTTTAGCCAATGCAGTGCACCAAAGTAAATAGACATATGAATGTAAAAGTTGTGGGTCAGGTGCCATGGTAAGTACTTAAAGCCCATAATAAAAATTGGTTGAATTTTCCTGAAAAATCAGGTACAACATGTGTTACCAAACATGCATAGGTGTGCGCAGTCAATCTAAAACTGTAAGTACATTTAAGTAAAACAATTTACGTAAATGTAATCCAACATTATTTGTTTAACAGTTTGTCTGGAGTTTATATTTTTGAGTACATACAACCCATTTGAAATACAGGGACAAGATATTTTACAGGTTTTGCTCATTACCCACAATGCCGGGCTGCTGACAAGACGGGATATGGCACGCTGTATGATTCTGTGGTGAAATGGGGAAGTTTTTTTCTGCTTAAAAGTGTTCTTTATCATCTCAGATCAGTACACCGCTGAGGTATAGTATTCTAGTTTTTAATAAGACACAAAAGCTTGGGTAGGTCTTATTTACCTCTTCTAATACTGCCATTTATGATGTTTCAGCACAAGTACGCCGCTTAATGCTGCCTCCGTCCTTTGCTGTGACATTGAGGCCCATGATAAAAAAAAATGTCAGATACTATAAAGGGAGTATTGGAAATCCTAGAGAGATGTGACTGCCTAATTCTGCCTGATGCTTCTGCAGCTGACAGCACTCAGAGAAGGTGCAGCACGATATTGGGGGAGAAAAAAAACTTGATATGTTGTTTGCTTTTGGCTCACCTACTGCAAAATAAATTTAAAGAGTCTGTCCAACTGAATGCGATGTTTTAATGCATGGTAGATGTTGGGACGTCAAAAAAACTGACAGGTTGTTTTACATTTTAGAGATTAAGTTGGTGAAATCTTTGCATTTGTGTTAGTGGATCAGCATACCCACTGTACCCATCAGAAGAGCTGTGTTCTCCGCAGCCCTTTTTAGCTGGGCGTACCACCTGGCACTTTTCAGTAACCACCCTGCTGTTTTTGGGTGGTTCATAAATAGATAACAATAGAGTGGCTGATGCCCGCCTACAGCTTTTCCTCACCCAGCTTAAAAAAAATTCTGGGGAATATACTGGAGGGACGTCTACTCTGCCTGCTGGATTACTTCAGGCTACATAGAATATAGCAGGAAGAGCTGGGAACACACAAAGGTGGTGGTGGGGGAGACCCAAAACTCCCACATGAACAGGAATTATAGAAGCAAGGTATCATTGTTCCAAGTATCCATATAGAAAGCTAGGGGCTGACTCAACTCGCCAAGATCTGGCTATAATTAAAATATGAATCTTGGGTGGACTGGTCATTTAATTGATTGTATTAAATCAGGTTTTGTTGCACCCTTGCAATAAGGACTTTAGGTTTAGAGGAAAATAAAAGATCCAGATATTGTGATCTAGCATGATCTATGACTCTATTTACCCACAAATAGCAGACAACATAAAAGTTCCCTCTCTAAGTTTAAAACTTGGCTGGGACCACATTTTACCAAACTTCTCAACCCTCACTTGCTGTTCTCTTTTAGGTGGCTGCCACTGCAAAATACTCATACCCGAAGCATGTTGGGGGCTTTAAACAGACGTAATCACTTTCCTCCGAATGGGCAAGGTGGCATGGCCCCTGTAATCCAATACCATACATTGATTTTAAGAAGATCCCACCCAAGTATGATTCAGCAGATGTGAACCCCAAATAGAAAAGCAATCTTTCGAGGATCTGATCATTTTTAATGGAATAATAGGAAGGCCTTGTGTTCTAAAACCAATGTGATTGCACAAAGAAAAAACACCAAGAAGAAGAAATAAAATATTTGCGTATCCATCACAGGGAGGAAGTGCAGGTACCAGAGACACAGCCTGCACACAGCAGTTAGCAGTTAAACAGAGAATAATTTTCATTATGTCTCAGAAGCTTCGAGTCAGGGAGCCAAATAATCAAAGGCCTCAAACTTCTGAAGCCATAATTCTACAGATTTATTCATATTCATCCGAGTCTCAAAGGTTTCCGCATGGAAATGAATTTCTGTATAAAGTTCTCTTTCTTTATTCTCTTTTTTTGTGCCTCAGAATTTCCAGTCACCTACTTGAGGCAGTTTAACTTTTTTAGAAAAGGTATTTGAAGAAGGCATGGGAAAATCAATTACTCAAACCAACATCTTGGCAAACGTTTTGGTCCCAAAGCATTAGGTTATGTACAGAGGCTAGATAAAAGTCACTATAAACGAATGATCCTTGAAGCACAAGCGTTCGTACTGAATGATATCGCATGTTGTTATTCCATACATACAGTGACGATGTCCTCGTTCTCAGAGCTTGGTAGACCCCTGTGCTGACTACGGATGAGATCATGAAGACTACCATATGCATATGTGTGGTTCTGTGGACGATCGTTCTCAATTAATTGTCGATTGTATACTCTTGAAGAAGAATCAAGAGGGCCCAACCAAATCCACCATGCTGGACATCTCATGGCTCCCAATAATCAATGTGAACTGTCATCTCTTTGCATAATTGGACAATTTTTTTTAATGAAACAGATGTAAAACAATTTGTCTGTGATGCCAATTTTAGTTTCTGGAGAGAAGTCAATTGCTTTTCTAGCCACTTTGGTAAACACAAGCAGATTAACTGTATATTAATATAAAAATAATATGGTTGATGGATAATACTGTGTGACTGTAGTTGGCATGTACACCCTTACTGTAAAACACTAGGCAACAAGCAGGCACTGCTAGGCTTTTCTAGATGTTTGCAATTGCCTGTGCAGGCATTTTCAAGCAGTTGCAAATGGCTAGTAAAGCAGTTCCATTATTTTTTACTTGTTTTCCCTATTAAAACTGCTCATAAACACTTTGCAAGCAGTACTAATTCAGGTCAAGGCAACTATAGTGGTACCAATGGCAAGCCTATTACTATAAAGAAAAATGAACAGACCGAAGTTGGTCATTTTTTCTGCAAGCAATAAACCTCTTACAATAATTGCTACTCTGAACCCAGCTAGTATCTGTGACAATGGACGAAAGGATTTCAGTACTACAACAATTGGTAGGTTTTGTAACATAAAAAGCCACAGGTTTTGCTTTCTTATGCTTGTTGACTGCTTTAAAATTTCTTCTGCTTTGGTTGAAATTATTAGCTGCATTTTGGAGCCTTAGAAGGTGCAAAAGACATTGCCCTTTTTTGGTTCTATTTACAAGTCAGACAATCGACACTAGGACTAATAGGAAAATGAATTTTTCTATTGGGTACACAAACAGCAGTACAAACTTTACAAGGTTTATATTAATTCCCTACTTAAAAAACAAAAAAGTTTGATATGCATACACTTTTCTTAAAAAAAACATTACCTTGCAGGCGCTGAGTCTCCCTTGAGGCTGCTAAAAACTGCACTGTGTTTGACTGGCAGTTAAAATCAGGTTGGGGTAATCAACAGCCATTACTATACACACAGCAAGTCTCTTGTGTTTTTAGTCCACCCTTTATTATCTGTAGCACTCTAAAGTCATACGCAACTTAGTTGGAGTTGGAAATATCATATCTGTGACAAAACACTAAGGGTAAATTCTGAATTTCCACTGTTTTTCTCCCCAAATTGTCTGGTTTTCCCAAATCACACAAGTCATTTGATCAAAGTTTCTAGTCCTAAATGATTACATCTCAACAAGTTATTGATCCAAACCGCAACATTCTCATGCAATGCAAGAAAAGAGAAAAACATTTTACAAAAACAATAACTCCAAACTCTTCACAGTTTATTGTTTAGCTTTCGGACAAACTGTTTATTTTCTTCTACACGAACCTCAGACATGAAGGGAGAAAAAAAAAATTAAAATATTTGTGCAAGATTTACCATGAGAAAAAACAATGCCGTTTCAACTGGGCTCCATATGTCTTTTGTTTCTCAGTAAATGTCGGGTGCGTTCACGGTAATGTGCAGAGAAAGAAGGGAGGGAAACGCCATAATGTAAACACTTCTGGTAAGTCACTGAGCAAGTATAAATATGTCCTTTGCTTCATGCAGCCTATTTCCATAACAATAACACAAAATTGTATATTCAGATGAAGATTTCCACTCTTGCTGTTTTTTAGTCCGACTCCACCTTCTAAAAAATTCAATACAATGAGGTAAAGCAGAGACGCCACTGATATTGCAACCTATTGTCCATCTCAAACTTCATTCAAAAGGACTGTACTTAGAGCTGTCCAAAGCTTCCAAAAATGGATGGCATTGTCCAAGGCTAATAAAAGCAGAACGCCACCTCCTGATCCCTCTGACATGTTTCATTCATCTAATTAGGAGTTATGATTTAAATAATATGGGGAGAAGATGAAGTCTGAGCTCAGAAAGTAGCTTGTGTATGAAGATATGGAGGCAATAGAAGGTCTTGGAAGAAGTTCTAGGAGATACGATCCTGTAAAATAAATGTTCTTGAAAACAATGTACTGATTTCACACATAAAAATCCAATGTATTGCATTCAATATAGTTATTTTGTATTGAATGCAATAAAAATGGATTTTGAATTTCCCGCCCTGCCGACACCGTACACACGCACCGACGTCAACGGGAACTGCCCGGTGACTCATCGGGTGCAGAAGCCAGCTTGAGGAAGAAGAAAGAAAACAGAGATCACGGCAATGGACGGCGCGGGACGCCGGCGGATCAGGTAAGCGCTGTATTTACTTACCTTCCATAGGTTTACATACCCCGAGTGTGACATGGGGTAACCGCTTTTAGCAACTTTTTTCTACCCCGAGTCACAACTCGGGGTTACGTCTATGAAGGTTAATATCCTATGTTACCCAATAGAGGATATCACCTAAACTCGTACCTTGATGTACCTTTTCTAGAACACAATGCCTATTACTTATATATTGGGTTTTCCATTGGTTTCTGCCTTGAAGAGTGCAGGATCTGTGTTGTCACCTGTAGATAGAAGGTGTATGTGGATCCTCTGTAGTAAAAGAGTAAAGTTCAAAGAAGTGACCTCGAAGGGGCTGGTAACACTGCAGAATGCAAAGACCTTTATGACATCACTGGATTTCTGGCAAGATCAACAGGTATTGTGTGACAATAAAAAACTGATGTTTTATATAATTCATAGATGCCTGCTTGGAAGTTAGTGCACTCTAACCTGTATTGCTTCTTTTTAGAGGTCCCAGTCTGATGCAAGCCAGGTGATCATCATTACACATTCACGATGGAACGGGAAACTTGGCTGAGATATTAGCAGCATCTTAAATTGTGACACAAAAGCTAAATATAGGAAAGAAGCAGTTACAAGGATCAGTGCCTTCACTTTACTGCAAGTTCAATACACACTGCTGAGTGCGATTGAATCTTTATGGGTCTAATGGCACTATTTAGTGACTTTGACAGCAGAAAAATCAATTAAGTATACAATATCACACTGTCATTTCAATTCAGCATAGATGAAATTAAGTTAAATTCTTCTCTACTCCTGCACAAAGTTTGACATGGGAAAAAAGTGCTGGTTCAAATACATTTTGTGGTCAATGGAGTGTAATTCTGTATGTGTGTGTATATATATATATATATATATATATATATATATATATATACACACACACACACACACACACACACATACGCACATACAAAAACTACAGCCCAAGTTTTCCCAAAATACATATATTACCAGTAAAAAAAAACGTTTTAGTAAGACTTCCATGTAAAACACTGCTTATCTCTGCATCAGTTTTAGTGGCAATAGATACAGAAATCAAATCAAAATCATCAGATGTGAATTTGTTGTGTTCTCTGTAATGTACTGCATAATATGTTATCTATATAAATGGATCATAAGGATAACATTAAAGTGTGGGCAATATGCAAAAATGTTTGCACAAGGTGTCATGTAATCCAAGTCTTGCTCATGATATAAATAAAATCTTTTCCTCTGACACGGCTATTAAGAATCGCGAAATATTAAGAAAGATACAAATGGCCTATAAATCAGGACATGTCCAGTAAGCTTGTGATTGTTCTTGCAATTTTACAGTTACAATAGAAATAGTTGAACAAGCAGAGTTCCACTGGAGTACAATGGAATGGGAAAATGATAACAATGTAATACTCTAGTGCTTTATACATCCTTAGGTATCAGTTCCCCAGTGCCCTTTAGAAAGTTCTAACAATTGTACAAGAACCACTGGTGTGCCTAGCTTGGAAACAATGTCTTAACTTCAAAAGATTTTAAGTGCTCGAAAATTCTGCTCAGCATAACTAACAGGCAAGCACACATATTCTTAAGAATAAGATTTAAAAGAAAATGCAGGGGGAGAAAAAAAAACTCCTCTTTAATATACAAGCCATAAAAATGATTTTTGGTCTGATTCTGATTCTATGTGTTCCAAACAGACATCAGACATTAGACACACAATTCAGTTCTATCCACTTGTGGCCCCCGACAACCATACCCTTTTCTTCATTTGAAGCTTGCTCTAACCAGCTATAGGCTGATTCTATGACGTGCAAGAACTTCTGAAGGTATTAAAGCAGAATTTTAGTAAGTAATACAGCAGGATCCACTTTTTATTTTTTTTTGGTACATGGCGGGTAAATTACAAAAATAAAAAATTGAATTCAGCTAAACATATATCAGCTACTTTAGTTGTCAAAAGATGTGCTTCTTGTTTTAAGAAACACAACCCAGGCAAACTGCACAGCCAGGCTGGTGACCTGACTTTTCTTCTGTGCAGTAAGCCTGGTCACCTCCCTTACCCCTGCATGTGATTGGACAGTAAAAGGAGCAGAAGTAGTTTTTTTATAATCTTATCATTCTGCTCTCTCTACTCTCAGCCTGTTCCTTGTCAGGATATATGTATGTACAACATTGAGTGATTACCATCTAGTACTGTGCATCTCTCAGCTAGTGGATATTGTTCATAACCTTGTTATCCTAAACAGATTTATCATTTAAGTAGGAATGTCAAAGGGTTTTAATCTTACTATACTATCTATTGACTATCCACCAGACACAGATTGGCAGCCTCCTTGGCCATTTTCCAAATTTCAACAATTACAAAAATTGACTATTGTAAGTAAGCCCCGCCTTAGGTCAACAGACCCTGCCCCAATCTCAAATGTTCCACCATTCTGGTATCACAAACTTGGCAACTTTGTAAGGTGGAGATTGGGTTGTGTCCATGTCAGTTACTGATCAACCCAATCAACTGACCATAGATATATGGTACCATCTGACCACCCCAATGATCAAGTGAACCTCTTTAAGGTGAATGTAGAGGGAAGGAAACAATTTCCATGGGGCAGACATCCCAACATATCCAACTGATTGATCCCCATGACAGCAGCGCCCTGGTGGCACGAATGACCAAGAAGCAAATTTGGCCTGTGTGTGCATCTGTGATGTCTGAGAGTAGCTTTACACTGTCAATGAGACCATCCTGCTTATGCTCAATATAGAAACTCATCTTTCTTGTTTAACTTTCCATAATTAAAAAAAATATATATATAAAAGAATAAATGTATCTAGATTTATTACTTATAAAAGGTACGTATTGCCCACACTCACAATGTAGCCCTCTGGATAAGGATGTTAATATTTAAACAGGATTCATAAATTTTACATATCTAGATTAAAATTTGAATGCTAATTCGGGTGATCACGAGCCACTCTTCCAAATTTACACACATCAATCCGGGGCAAAGCAGCCCTAGAGTTTGTAACGAGCAAAGAAATGATAAGCCGCAAATAAATAAAATAATAGCAACGAGAGAGAAAACATTTGTACAAAAGTCGATGTGTAGCATTAGCGGAACTAAAACCTTGTAGGCAGCCGCGTATTAAATATACATAAAATGCAAATTCATTTGCAAAGAAAGACAGAGACAACAGACCAGTATCATTTATTTTAATGTGACACCAACCTTTATTCTGTATAACTGCCAAAAAAACACATTCATTAGGTGCCGCGCCAATCTGCAACATGTAAATAAATTACATTCATTTCAAAAGATTTCACGGGTCACCAGGGAAAAGTAAAAAGGCAATTATATAAAGCTGATGCGGTTTTGAGAAACAAATGACATTTTCTGCTTCTAGGGGCCTGGTAATTTCACTTGTAGAGAATTAGGAAATTTCTCTTTTCAGGAATGGTTTAAGGATGAGAGACGTCGCTATTTAGAAAGGGGAAGCAATGTTCTGGTCTTAGCCGGAAAGGAAAACAAGTTACAGTGATGTAGAACAGGAGTAAGCTGGTCATAAAATCAATGTTCTGTCACTGTTTCTGCTTTATACTGAGAATGTAGTAGCACATTCAATGGGAAATAGGTAAGAGCCAAGGTTCTGTAAAAATAAAAATAATAAAAAAAAAAAAAAAAAAAAAAAAAAAAAAAAAAAAAAAAGAGATGAACAGGACGAGATGGACAGATAAAAGTACATAGGTACCTTAAACACCAAATGGAGCCTAAGAGCTTGATGCACAAAGGAAACACTCATGAAACTGGTTCACCTGGCAAAAGGATTAAAAAAAATTTACCCATACTTAATGCTTCCTCATAGTGTGTCTGCCTAGTGTGTGGTGAATTATTAAAGGGATCTGCTAGTTATTAGTTCATTTAAAGCAGGGGTGTCAAACTCTGGCCCCCAACGTCCTTTTTTTGGCCCCCAAAGGAATCCTAAATATGAACTGCAGCTGGCCCGCCACTACATTGAAATAGCACCCCCACTACAATTCCCAGGATCACTCTATAGACCAGCGGCCTCTCTGTCTATGCGTGGTTCCGCATTGGACTGTTTTATGGATGCAAGTAATGCCAGGAATTTTAGTAGCGGTGTTATTTCAATGAGGAGGGAGTTCCAGCGGCAGGCCATTCATAAGATTTAGCCCCGCATTGGCCGTGTCTGGCATTTCCAGCACTTCCCCTCAGCTTTCCCTTGCTATTCCAAGGCATGGACTTGGATTTTCATAGAAGAAAATTTTGTTATTATTATTATTATTGTTAGCCTGTGCAAAAAGGTTACCATTGAAATTTAACTCAGAAGGCTACAAATAGAGAAAGAGGCATAAGATTTTTTCCTAAATAAAATCTGAAAAAAATTCCTATGCCTCTTTTTCTCTCTAGGCTTGTTCCAGATTGAGTGTGAAGCAAAACCTTTGTTTCCACATGAAAAGGGTTTATATCCAATGAGAAGGAAAAACTTCCTCAATTTTTTCAACAAATTTCAAGGTTGGTCCGCGACTTTGTCTAAGTTTTTAATTTTGGCCCTCTGTGTATTTGAGTTTGACACCCCTGATTTAAAGAGTCTGTGTCGTGACCACTGATCAGAGAGTGAATGTGATCTTGTGTGAATCTTGTGTGATTGACTAGCAGAAGGTAAAATGGTTAAAAAGTGTGAGAATAACCCTCCTTTTCTGATATCACTGTCCTAAAAAAGACTTTGCTTTCTTTAGGGTACGTAATAAAAAGCCTCACCCAAACAGTAAAAGTGGGATCACTGGATTCCTGCTCATTGACCACTGGTCATTGAATGATGGTTTTAAAGCCAACCTGCCAGACCACCAATAGAAGAAAAATTGGTCTAGTGACCAATATTAGCCATTATCCAAAGTACAGTCCTCACATGCAGCACTTTATACATTACATAAAGTGGGAGAGGGTGTCAAAGTTCAAAGTTTTGCATGTTTTGTGGCCCTAGCCTCTACTTGTCTTCTCTACAGACTACTACTAAACATAACTAGACTCTTGATATCTACTATACGTACTATACGTACACCATTTGCAAGATTTTCAAGGGTGTACAGATACAGGTTTAAGCAAATTTAAAGAACAATTTCAGAACTGAAAGCTTTCTGTGAATTCCTAATAATATACATAAAACAGTGAACCTTCAAAGCTAAAGTTTCAGGAAGTAGTTTGAGCACATTTTATAGATTGCTTTATGGATGCTTTTCCAGAAGCAAAGAATATACCTGGGTATTAAAGTTTTAAAGCAAAGACAACAGATCCAGGGAACATCTGATTGCCTTACAGGATCAAGAAGAATGTTTTACCCTCGTTGGAGAAAATTGATCCATGCTTTATGGGGTTTTGTTTACCTTCCTCTGGATCAACTTTGTCTATTGGTTTTATATGTTATATGCTGGTTTGTTGTATGTTTATTTCCCCAGTGGTTGAACTCGGTTGGCTTGTGTATTTTTTTAATCTAACAAACTATATGTAAAGTCTAAAATAGATTTTAAATCTTAACTTCCAAGGCAGGTTTTCTAAATGTGAGAGATATCAGGGAGAGACTTAAAAACATAACTATAGGGTGCATATTGTCCAAAAAGGGAAGATGGTTGTACCACAGCAGTTCTTGGGGGTAAAAAGCACTTACACTATAATCCTTAAACGCACTTTTAGCTTTGGTAATTTTGACTGTGTGTTCCTTTATTTATTTAAACCCTTAACTGTCTAAAAACACATGAATATATTGAAGTTTAGATGTGGTGGTTGCATTAGTTTGTTGTATTACTTATTTTATAAAGACTGCTGCATATTACTGTACTGTACATATGTAAAAGCAGCCGTGTCACCCTAATATAAGTCCTAATACCACTCCTCTCATATCAATACCATGGGGGGCTGAAATAGCTGGGAACAATGCCTATGATAGGATAATGTGTAACACAAGCATTCAGTACACATTAATAATTCACAAAAGTTCTGGTAGCATTAACAGGTGTTTTATTTTTTGTTCCTTCACAAAAAAAATGGTACATTCAAAAGACTAAAAGGAAGCAAAGAAGTTCATTGTTACGGTTTATATATACTTCAAATGACCGTTCTACACATTCTAGTGTAAGTTGGCCATCTAATTTGTAGAGAAACCACAGATCCCACACATACCGCCAGACTGTAGGTGGAAAAGACGGCATTGTAGGTTCTAAACATCTGCAGCACAGCACGAGTCCCTAGCTCTGCTGTAAGGAGTCCCCCAAGTAAATAAAACGCCTCTGGCTTCTGGAAGAATCTGTGATTACCCGCTTGTACTGTAAAGGAAAACACATAAAATCTATCCCGGTTTACAGCTAATAAAATTAGGAAACTGTGATGTAATAGGAACAAACTAGATGAATATAAACCTCAGCTATGTTGTGGTCTTTGTTCCGTAGCGCACTGAATCATGGCGTAGGGCTGGTCTATGAGGCTGAGGTGCAAATGGCTCCGGGACTTTAACTTCTTGCTACAGGAAATGACAATCTAGGTCACTTTGGGCTGCCCACTGGCCGACCCTTTTTTCAAATGGATGATTCAATCGGTTTCAAGCCCCAAAAAACTGCACGCATATTCTAATTATCTGATCATTTTTTCCTGACATAATCTTACAGGAATCTGCTGCAAACAGTTCTCTGTATACAGGATACAAATTTCAAGATTTACAAGCATGTTGGATCACATAACAGACTGATAGAGGAAGCAGGTCATGGGCAAAGTACATTTAATTTCTAAATTTAAATTTTTGTCACTTCCAATGGAATTCAATTGTCCAAAGCCATGACCATTAATTTAGAGCCATATGGGACCACCCCCTGATGGTTTAAAGTATATGAGCCCCCATTTCCTGAAGACACATGCAAATTCAAGAGTGTTCATTGAAATTTGTTTCAATTTATATAAAAGAGAATACTTGAAAAAGATCTGGCTCACAATGGACATTTAATATCTGTGTGTGCTGGCCAATGGAGCAGTTCCCCCCTGCCACCCAATTTGATATCTGTTGATCTCGCCAGTAGGTCAATTGGTCATTGGCATGTAGCAGGCCAAAAAGTCCTGAAAATATGGCTTGGAAACAGAGGTAAAATGTAACTGTCAAAGGTCCAGTATAGGAGGGGGTACCCATATAGATCTCTGTTTTTCAAGTATAGAAGGGCTGAAGTCAGAGCTCCGGATTTTCCCCAGCCACAGATCCCAGCTTGCCCTGTTCAAAAGGAAGCATTTTATTAGCTGTCCTAGCAATGTACAATTATTGCATTCTAAAATTCTACAGACTTTTATTCTTTCAATTGACACCAAGTGATATAGAGAGACTAAAAATTGGGTGAGGTGGTCTTTCTTAAAATTTTGCTAAGGAACCCTGTGATTTACACCCCTGGCTGAAACAAAGGGCGATGAGCTTACAGCAGCCATTATTTCTACACGTGGTTTTAGCTGGAGTTAGGCTTTAATATGCTCTACTGTCTATTTAAACCCACAATTTCATAGAAATATTTTGTTCACAGGTTGACAACATTGCTGTGTTACTTCACTGCAGAACAAACAGTGTTGTCATCCTATTACAGAAAGTGAAAAAAAGCAGACCAATACACAGGACTAACAGAATACAAACCTATGTTACAGGGGGTTTTCTTCTTTCTTTTATTCCTAAATACAATCTTCATCCATATTAATTGGCTGGGCCAGGATGACGTAATTCGCACAGGCGCAGGGCAAGCTGAGATTGCCAGTTTTGACAGTTCCTCTGAGATTAGGCAGGTAAGAGTGCTTATTGCAGAAGAGACATTCCCTGTCCCTTTCTGCAATAATGCCCTAAAAAATTCAAAATTCAAAATAAAAAAAAATTAAAATAAAATGGAACTTTAGTTTTGCGTTAAGAAAAATTATTGTATTCATTATTTTTCTCTTATTTTGCCTCTAGCAGCCTCTTAAAAAATCCATTTCGGTCACTGTGTTCACATTTCACATTTCAAAGCTGCAGATGAAAACATTATGGACACGTGTTTCAAGCACCCAAAAAACAGATTGCTTTCATTTGTTCATAATAAATCCTTCAAGACCCCGTACTGATGTAACAGAGCAAACAACACATAAAATACTACTTGCAAAGTTTATCGTTTCACTCGCCTTTATTCTAAAATTGAGTTTCTCAAAAAAAAGGTGAAAACTCACTGTAAAAAGATTTTAGTATCTAACAATTGTGAGTTTTATAGTAACACTGTAACTGCAAACACTGTGTCAATGATCAGTCAGGCTGCACAGAAGAGCCGCTTTCAGTGATACCTATAAAAGAGCCCGGGGGCTGTGCAGCTTATCGCAATGTTTAAGCGGAGCTCGGAAGCCTGCAAAGTACATTACTGCTAGTAACAGCTCATGAAAAATACAGTGAAAAACTGCTAGTGGCAGAAACACTTAACTTCCTTGTTAGCAACCTCTCTCATGTGGCACTTTAACGCCGAAAAGTTGTTTATTATGTTCCGTGCCAGGCAAAACTGATTAAATGGGGCTCTTAAGAATCAAAGCGTTATAAATTCATGGAAATACAGCCAGCAATAAATTCAATGGAATTAAAAGCTTAGAGGAGTTCAGTTCGTGATCGCCGCTATTTCCATTGTTATTGCTGATCTGGACAGATGCTTTTCCCGTCTAAAATGGTAGCGGGGCGGTGACTTTGCTAATGAATGATATGCCGCGCGGATTTGAAACTGCTTTGTGCAATGACGTGGAGCTGTGGTTATTTGCATACTCAAAAGAAAAAGAGAAAGGTATCTTCAAATTCCTTATATAATAATCCTAAAAGGAATACCATCAGGTAAGATTCTACATTGTTAAAGTTGATCTATTATTATTATTATCATCTAAACTTATGTTTCTCAATAGGAGTTGCTAGGGGTTCATTGAGCAATGAGCACTCTGTGCCTCTCAAGTCAGTTCCCACTGATACCAATCATCTTTTTTATCTGTTATAGTGACATTCTTCCATTGGCCAGAATGTAAAAAGCAATCCTCTTATTGACCAACATGTGAATGTCCTAAAATTGTTATCATTATCAGGGGGTTCCATAAGACCTGAAAGTTATTTCAATGGTTTCCCTATGATAAAAAGATTGATCTGAGCACAACAAAATCTCAGAAAAAATGTATAGTGTTCCTAACACCACCTGGAAACACCATCACAAACACTGTTCCTCCAGTTGAATATAATGGTTCCTTCCATTGGCTTCTATCCTTCCAAGTCAGCACTAGGTCCCAGGTTAGAATCTCGGTAAGGACAATATCTGCATGAAGTTTGCAGGTTCTCCCCGTGTCTGTGTGGGTTCCTTCCAGGTACTCCGGTTTCCTCCGACATCCCAAAAACATGCAGCTAGGTTAATTGGCTTCCCCCCTAAAATTGACCTTAGACTGTGATAAGACATATGACTATGGTAGGGACATCCCTCAAAAAGGCTCACAATCTAGTGACATAACTATGGACTTTGTACAGCACTGCGTAATATGATGGTGCTATACAAATACTGTGTAATATTAATAATAATTGGCTCCTACATCACAGAGCATATGAGATGAAGGTGGGATGAACCCATTGCGTGCAGTAGGGGGAACAGGTAATCAATCCACCTGGAAGAGTTAAATATCTCTAGTGGTTGGGGATTAGTGAAGTAGCTGAATTTTACAACATTAACTACAATAAGCCAAAATTAAGTAGAGGTGCTCTTCAAAAAGTGAAAAAATGTTTTTAGTGTTTTAAGAATAAATGCCTGGTGATCCTGGCATAAAAGTGCTAACTCAGACACTTTCTGTCTCCCATTGATGCTGTGTTGTCATCACACATTGTGCAAACATGGTCCACCATTGAAACTGTCAGGAAGCCAATAGGAAGCAATGATACGCAGCTAATGATAGAGACAAGAAGTGCCTGGGCGAGGTTTGTGCAACAGAAAAAATAAAAGGCAACTGCTTACAATACACAATGTTTTTACAAATCAAAAGGCAACCCATTAGGTTTATATCTATGTTCTCTTCGAATATCTATTTTAAAACCTTTCCTATCTGAAGCTTTTATGTTTCATCTTAGCACTGCAGAAACCCTGGTAAAATCCTCTAGTTGCAAGTAATCTGAGTTTTAGGCACACCTACTAAAGCATCTGTAACACAACAGACCAAGATCCCCAGTTGCGCTCATCTGAGGCTCTCAGCCGGTCTTTCTTACCATGGGAAACCCTTTGATGAACATTTTCAGCTCTGCTATAATTACTATATCCACAACTCACATTAGCCTGGTGGTCAGGGAGAAGAATCCCTCTTACATTGTTTGCCAGTGGAAAGATTTCAACCTTACTGATAGCTAAAAAGATTATTGGGACATTGATTACTGACCTAAGTGGTCCTAATTGCTCATGGTTCAAGAAAACTGTAAAACACACTTAGGGGAGATACCCCTGGCTGTTTTGCTTCCAGTTTGTTATCCCATTACCCCTTGTACTTAATATTGCCCCCCTTGACTCCTGATGTCTCCGGTTTAATATGTTGTTACAGCGATTGTAAAAGTAATAAATATCATTGTTAAAGTAACTAGGAACCCAAGTTTAGAAACACTGCTTTAACTAAACTATGACCATTGCGTTGAGTTGGTCTTCCATAATAAAGCTTTTTCTTTGATATGTTGTCATCATTTATAAACTGTACTTGTTTTTTTTTAAAAAGCAGTATATGAAAAAATAAGTAACAACCCAGATAAACACCCATCTGAGTCAGTAACTCTGAAGATATAGTGTGTAAAATCTGTCCTTGACAGATGGTATTTTAAATGCGGTTTACCCTGTGACAAACCCTTAACAGGTCTTCCCATAAAGTCATTTTAAATTGCTACATTCATTTATGCAAACCTTTTTCCCCCTTCTTTTTTAATTAACTCAAAATGTTTTAATCAATATATTTCTTCTCGGACCTCTCTATTTTTTTTCCCTCAAACTCATATTTCTCTTGCTCGGGCGTTTAACAACATCATCGCGAATGACCAAGACTTATAGATTCATTTTCCTAAAAGTGCAAATTTTATCATAAAAATGCTGCTCGACATCAATGGTTTATTACGGTGCAGTCATCAAAAATTTTCTCTGAGATGCTCTTATGGCAGAGCTTTCACCTTAACTACAAGAGAGGACGTGGATGTGCCTACATGACAAAAGTCTGTTGAAGTAAGGGACATTGTTAAAGGGGAGTTTCAGAAGAAAATGAGATTTGTTATATGATTTGGGGTTCCTGCAGTACATTCCTGGCCCTTGGAGCTTACGATTAAAAGTCCCTACACACGCAAACTTTAGGGGCCAGTCTAGGCAGACAATTCACCTAATAATATATTTTTAGGGTTAATAAAGCCATAGAAAAAACTACACAAGCACAGTGAGTTCATGCAAACTCTGTGCCTTGTACACAGATGGAACTGAACCAAGGACAGCAACCCCATACACCACTGAGGGGTTACATACAAGTTGCGTAAACAATTTCCCTTTCCAACATTACTGATTAACATTCAATGGATACACCTACAAACACAGGGAATACAAGTGACTATCAGAAATGACCAGCAGAAAAACAGCACACACATATGAGGAGTAAAAAAGTGAACAATAACTGCTCCTGTTTGGCCAACTTCTAGTTACTGTTTGTCTTTTGGTTTGTTACCCCCACTGTGGTCTGAAGCTTTTCATTTCATGTTTCCAGTCGTATTGCTGGAAAGAGCTCTGAAGAGAATGGGGCAGATTCTGGGGCTAATGGGCTGCCTGTCCCTGTTTTCTAAGAGCTCCCTCTAGTGGAAGCCCAGAGCGGTATCTTAAGGTGAAACTCCTTTTTAAATTGAACTAAAGTCTCACCTTAAATCCAGGTTCAGGCAGATGTTTATTGCAGAAAGGGTCTGTCCCTTTTCCGCAATAACTGTTCTTACCTGCCCAAACTGCACCTAGCTAGTCAAATTTTGCTAAGCTGTGAATGCAGTCCCAGCTTCCTTTGCAAGTGCCAGGGAATTAATGAACTTCGTGCTCATCATTCTGGCTCCGGCAATCAAGACTGTTTCCAGGAGAAGGAAAAGAAAAATGATGGAGAAAAAAAGAAGATGGTGGCGCCCTGTGATGGAACAGGGATAGGAGAGTTTCACAGGTTTAGTTCTGCTTTAAAACAGATGCAAAATAAATAAATAAATAAAGAAAGAAAGAAATAACAGATTTTATATATACAACAATAGGGGAAAAAAAAAAACACACAAATAGCCAGCTTTCCATGCTAAGGGCTAAAAGTGGCAGTATAGCGACAGATCCCACATTTAGATTCAATTAGCTCTGTTATATTCTTACAAGGACACAAAAAGCAGTAATATGCTCTGACATCACATGGCGATGAATGGCTACCGATGACATCACAGTTGCCATGGTGCATAAAGAAAGATTAATTTTTGAAAAGGGTGATTATGAAGCAAGCAGATGAACATCAAGTGGGTGACACCGCAGTAGTAACACATTAGGAGCTACATGAAACTCTACATGTCGCATCTAAAGGCCATTTTTACAGTGCATTCCAGGATAAAGTTGTGAAACATGTCGCTGAGATGTTTAATAGTGAATAACCACAGGTGCTTATTTGTTCCGCATGGAACAGAACTCAGTGAATTATATTTTGTACAAACAAGAGGAGCCATTTTTATCATTTCAATATATTTACCAAAAAGACCTTGTGGGCTACTGTATAAGACAACTACATAAGCAGCTGGATTCACCAAAGCATAACTATTTTTGTTTATTTTCAATAATTCCTGTATTATTACCCCTGTAAACTCCTCTGTAGAAGCACTAAGAACGAAGGCGTATAGGCAGCTTAGAGTGATCAAGAGATCCTCTACAGACCTGTAGCAATGTTCCCAGTGAAGAATGATACGCTAGAATGTGTTTGCTTTAAGCCCCAACAGAAGACAAAACTGAACAAAAAAAGCACCAAGTTGATTAGTGTGCATTATAGGTTTTACCTTTGTATATAAACTCTTTAAATTCAATAACCCAATATGTAGTTGTGATTGGCTGTACCTGGCCACCAATCCACACAACCAGGAACTTGTGTACCTTTTAATTACCTAAGAGAGGTTCTAACACTTCATCACCGTATCCACAGCTAACAAAAGCGAAAAATGTTTGGTCCTTAGAAACAATTTTAAGGAAACCTGTCAATTTAGAAAAATGGAAGCTATTGTTGACCCTTCCAATAATGATCACCAGCTAGGGCAGTGGTCCCCATGTTTTTGCACGTCGCAGACCACTAAATGCAAGGACTACGGACTGTGCATACGCGGGGAGCCGTGTGTCATTCAAAATGGAAGAACCTTCCCCCCATAGTGACGTCAAGATTCTAGAACCTGCCCAATCTCCCAACGTAGGTCTGAGTCTGCGATGGGAGAGTGGATGGGTTGTGCCCAGGGACAAAAACCGCCCACCTCTCCCCGTGATGTCTCCGGGAGGCCCTGGCCGGTGCTACCCCAAGCTGAGTCCAGACCCCACTGGTGGGTGCACTGGCCAGAGCCACGGCCCACCTGTCAGACGGCCACAGCCCACTACCGGGGGTTAGGGACCTATGAGCTAGAGGCCATGCTGTCTTGATGGTTTTAAGTCTTTTATTAACTGACCCAAAACAAGTATCCAGCTCCGGATTTGTCCCGGGTCATTGGTTCAGGAAATACCATTGCAACTAGCCTGCAATAACAAACAGGAGACAAGAAATTTCAGAAAGAGGACTGCAATTTTAAAGTGGTAGCCCTTGTATATTTTTCATGTCGAGAATAATTCAATAATTTGCATCACCCACGCCAATACTGGCCTTTCTATATAAACACTGTATAGAACACACAATGCATGTTCTGTAGAATATGTTGGTTGATCCAAATTGGTGTAGTATGTACTAAGTTGAAGATGGCATCTTGGAGGACTTCCTATTAGTCCGATGAGCGTAATCAAATTTTCCAACTCCAATGGGATTTCCAAAGTTATGCCACTGGTTCTAGCCAGTAAATTTGCTGTTATTCAAAAAAATAATTACTGGATTTTTAAAGTATTTTTTTTTGTCTAGGATAGGGGGTTTACAAAATACATGAATATTGCCACCGACAGAAAAAGTCCTGTGTAAGCCTCAGATCATGACTTGGCACTCCCTTGCCCTCATGTGACAATACCATATGCCTATGGGGAGACACATATTGGCTCATAATGAGCATACCAGGTATTTTTGATTTTTAATGGCAAAGGGGAAGGTAAGTGTGTACAGCTGATGGGGCCACCATAAAGTGTTCCTGTTACTTTACCTTGCATGGACAATCTCACAATTGGATGGGCGCAAAGGCAAAGTTATGGCTGGAAGCGAAGGGTGTTGGAATGTTCAGGACACATGAAATTCTAGGAGCTGACTCAACTCAACACTCTTCACCTAAAACTTAAACATTCTTTTAAGTGGACTGAATCTTTACATTACTCAAAGAGCTTACCGAGAACCTCCTAATAAAAAAAAATCTTTGAAATTGCCCAGTCCACATATGTAAGCACAGTAAAAAACACATTAAAAATTAAATCATGAAAAGTCATTACCTTATACAAGTAGCTGCTTCTGCAAAGCAAACTTCAGTCACAACCACCCAAAAAAGGCCACTCTCTTTACCCTGAAAACAAAAAAGGAAAAAAATTGACTAAGTACAAATAAATAAAGAGTGCAAGCGAGCACGTCAACAGCATTTTCATTGGCATCATGTTAGGCATGAGCAAGCATGTGTAAATAAAAAAAATATATATATACACAAATAAAGCCAATTTTTTTTAATAGTGAATGACTTTCACAGAGTTAATAAAAACAGTATGTCACAGGACAGTTGCTTATCAGTACCAGTCAGAGCTAGACTCTTTAAATCACAAGAATAACACAGGCATTTTTTTGGAAAGGAGTAGACACAGCTTGTATTCACAAAAAAAAGAAAAAAAAGAAAAAGAAAACTCATCAACTTCCAAAATTATCTTGATATTTTGACTTGCAGTGGATCAAATGATTAGAACTTTCACTGTCTTACCTTTCTGCTTTATTATAATTATTTTGGGGTCTTTTAATAAAGCAGTGAATCTGAAATTTACCATAGAATTGACCCAGGAAATGTTTGGTGAATGAATCACTGATTTATAAATAGATCACTGATTACTTTTGGATTTAGTGGATTTAGTTATTATCTGTTTATTATTAAGGTTGCAATGTTTTCTTTTTATTTCTTTTTTACTTTTCCTTACTGCCTACTTCTGTTCGGAAACATGAGACGTGTCATGAGACTGCAAGAGATCACTGTTATTACAAATGTATTTCCACATTGCTGCTCCCTACAGCACCTTGATGAAGTATTTGTTTCATTTCATTCATTATATATGATAATGTGATAACATGATAATGTTTGCCTAAATAATGTATGGAAAATACACAAAATAATGTCTGCAGGGACCATGAAGGTCGCACACCAAGTGCCAAAGGGCCCTACTTACATCACCCTATTGGCTGTTGAAAATACCTTGAACTACTGTATGTACCCACCTCTCAAACTGTGCAACATATAGTGGCCTGTGGATAAAGCAAGGACATGAAGAAAAGTTAAAGGTGGTAATATCTGTGAGTTACCCATAAGGTGCATCAATATAATTACCAATACCGCTGACAATCTCACACATTTCTGCAAACACCAAGGGCTCGGTCTATAAAACCGGGAATCTGACATTCCCTCATGGGAATTAATTACTGCCACTGAAAAACATGGACCTGGAAGATTCCCACAAGGGAATGTTTGAAGGAATAGAGCCCCAAGAGTCTCTGGATCACAAATGAAACATACAGAGCCTCAACTCCAACCCAACAAGGATCTTTACCAACCTCCAACCCCTGTGCCATGCCCATAATTTACAGTACAACGTCAAAACCTACTGGAGAAGTTGATCAAAATGTCTAATTTTATTAATAAAACCTAACATCACTATTCTTATTTTTTCTTTATACCCTGGCAGCCACTGAATCACTCCAAAATATACAGAGCTTCAACCAACTAACCAACATGCAACTAACCTCCACTCATAGCAAACCTATATCACAACTGCCATCATTAACTGCCACCAAGAGCCAATAAAGCACCTGGGTGTTAAAGAATGTGCCAGCCTAGATTAGGCCAGGGCACTGTGGAGAAATTGCTCTAATGACATATAATATTACTGACTCACAGGCCACTTTAGCATGTTTTAAGTGCTCTTTAAGGTTCCATAAGTGCTACTTGAAACTTGGTGGGTCAGGGCCAAGAACTGGCACCTATACCTTTTAACCACTAATGTCATTGAGAAGATTTAATAGTTCTCACACTTTAAAACAAAAAAATATAGAAATGATTCAGAAGCCAATGACTTTATCTCTCATGCTTTACAATACACAGAGGAAAGTATGAGAACATTAGATGGGGGTAAAGGGCTTCCTGGTGATAACTGGAGGAAGATGGAAGTAAAAAATGCCAATCTGTTAGATAAATCTTATGTGAAACCCCCACACAAACACCCACTGGTGAATATGTGTCACTGAGACCTTACCACCAAAACGATCAAAGTTAACCACATGACATGCAGCCATAATGGAGACAGGAAAAAAATAAGATAAAGCCAAAGAAGTCACCATGTAATGGAGCAAAAGTTACATGGGTAGCGTAAATGTTAAAGTTGAACTCCAGGCAGAGAGACTGAAATACTAACATGGGAGCTGTTTTGCCTCCCATGTCTGAGAATAAAATCCTGAGATATACACAGCTTTCCATATAACACAGCTCTCCATGGCTTGGTTTTTTGCTTGCCACAGATAAGCATGAGCAGCACGGTGGCTCAGAGGTTAGCAGTCTGGCCTTTGCAGTGCTAGGTCCAAGGTTCAAATCAGGACAATATCTGCTTGGCGTTTGCAGGTTCTCCCCGTGTTCATGTGGGTTGTCCTCTGGGTACTCTGGTTTCCTCCTACATTCCAAAATAATGCAGATAGTTTATTGGCGTCCCCCCAGAATTGATCTTGTATTAAACTATAGACTATATTAAAAGACATAGGACTATGGTAGGGACATTGGATTGTGAGCTCCTTTGACGGACAGCTTGTGACTTTGTAAAGCACTGTGTAATATGTTGTTGCTGTATAAATACTGTGTAATAGTAAGCATCATGAACAGGTCTGGTTCCTCTCCAAGCCTATAACTGGACAATGATGATATGAGCCCATTTGTCTCATGGCTACTTGTGATCTTTCTCTCTGTCCCAGTCTGAAATCTGATGTATTGCAATACGCTAATATTAGGTCAACTTCAGGACATTGCCTGCATTAAAATAAAAACAAAAATTAATAAATTATGATATATTAACCCTGAGCTGCATTAATGTGTGCCTTTTCTATCCTCCTGGAGTTCAGCTTTAATTACAGCATACAATTTCCACTCCACCTTGTCGTATTACTTCATTAGCCTCTGAACACCACAGATTCAGTATTCTGCACTTTCCAAACACGACACTTTGTGGTGACTGTCTATAGAATTTCACAGAAAAAAAAACATAACCACAAAACATGGTTTAATAGTTCCCAGACTACCCGTCCTTCTCATTCACTGCTGTATTATTTTTAGACATTCACTGCGCAACAGGCCAACATCAAAGAAGGTCTGGTAGGTGTTAAACCATGGGAAATTGCAGAAATTATTTCAGGCATGACTTATGGTGTCCTTGTAAAACAGGTCATGTAGTAATAATAATAGTAATGATAATCTTAAACCTCTGCCTGATTGTCTATTCGGCCGGCCACAAAATCCTGGAGTGAGATCAGAATAAGGGAGCTCTTATAGGGTTCATTCTGCTGCTCATTTAATGGTCATGCGTATGAAAAAAAAACTGAAAAAACAATGCTAAAAGTAGTGTAAAAAACTTGGTTCTGCTGATATGGACCTGGTATTTATATGTTCTATTTACTCCTTGCCTCTTATGGTGGCCATATACAAGTTTGAGATCTAAATCATGCATAGAAGTTTGTCTTTATTTGTTTGACCTGCAAAATGTTACCGATATCTTTAAGTGGGATACCAGGATGTAGAGAACATTGGAGCAAAGGGGGCTCAATTTTGTGAATGTGGAGCTGACAAATTAGATATGCCTGACAGACTAGATATGGTCGTTCCAATGCATGGTCTAGCACTAAGAGAAAACCTAGCTTTTGCTAAAATGCTCATCTTCAATCATGTGTTGTGCTTAGTACAAAGTTATTTTCACCATTACGTTTTCTCTGAGCCCAGACTACTGCAATGAACGGTGCTCACATAGTATATAGCTCATATAGTGTATGATCACCGCATATTGCAAGAATAAGAGCCCACTGTAAAAAAAAGAAGGGCTTGTGGCATTATCAGACCCACCAAAAGGGTGGCGCATATATATATATATATATATATAAGCTAACGTTGTTGTTAAAAGTTAACCTGTGTTTCAACAGGTTCATAATAATCTTCTCCTCCACAGCAGCACAAACCTCTTTATTTTGGGGTAGCATTTGATAACTCCACATAGCGGTCAGGTTCAGCAACGTAATGTGCCCAAAAAATTCATTGAGGATTTTTTTTTTTCCGTGATGGCACAGGCATATTCCACGATCCAAACGCAAGGATTCACCAGGCTCAAATTGTAAAAGAGTGATTCAGGGAGAACGAGACCTTATTTTCACACATGGATTGGCCAGCACAGGAGTCAACACCTTTATCCTATCTTTGGGACTAGCTGCAGAAGACCTTAAACGGCGGTCCAACTCTCCCATCATCAAAGCGAGAACTTGGTGACAAATAATGCAACTCTGGATAAAAATAAATGTTGTGATATTGCATAAGTTTTTCTGAAACAATGTCACAATGAGAGTGTACTGTAATCAAAGCTAAAGAAGGTCCACTGAAACAGTGCATGAGTGCAATGTATAAGCAACTACAAACTGGTTTAGCCCTTCACCATCCACCAAAAAGTTTTGAATGGGCTGATCCTTTCATTTTGCAAGGTGTTAACCTTTATTAATAGATTTAATAACAAATATATTTTCGTTGAATATGTCCTTACATGCTAATAAATATCAGGCTCTGTACAAAGGGATCAGTTAAGCATCAGCCGCACTTGACTTCATCGTGTGAAACATCCAATTTCATGTGCGGAATCAGTTGACACAGGCAGAGTGTGTTAAATTCCTGAACAATGCGCTTTTTCTCTTGTGCCTTCCTAGAGATGTTATTATAAAAATGTCCTATAAACTGATTTATGTTTATCTATTGTACGCCTTCAATTTTCTGCATGTTTAGCAGACAAACCTGTGGTTTCTACTTTGCAATGCAGATCTGATCGTCTCTAGCAGATACAGAGCGCTAGTGGGCCGTGTTAAATTTTAATCTGGAGAGAGAAAAAAAATTCTGCTGAAACGGGCTACTTTAAATTAAGTTACATATTTGTGCTATGTTTTTCATAACACATCAGGTAGTGAGGGGGAGAAGAGGATTGGGGGGGGGTTGCTTAAAAAAAAAATGATTGCTGCCTTGATATACAGAGGAAGTTTTGCTTCAAGTCCAAATCTGGAAAATGTGATATTATGAGAATAGGGAAGAAAATGATTTTGTGGTCATTGTTTAGGTTTTTCCTCGTACCCAGTGTAAAGGTTTTCTGTTCATTTTCTTTCTGCCATGTATATAGCAGAAGCAAGAAAAAATAAAGGTTAACATCAGGGGAGTAAAACCCACTGTGTAGTAATATATATTTATTGTCAGAAGCTCAAACCCTTCACCACTTCCCAGCTTAAAAATGCATTTCTCCATAAAAGAGGGAGATGTGTTCACAATGGCCAATCAGATACCTTCTTTAATTTAAATATATATTCCTCAACAGCCATATGAAAATATAAAACCACTTTGTGGGAGTCAAACTAATTAACAAACTCACCTTGTGGTGACATTATTATTGCGCTATACATAACCTGTGCAGGAAGGAGTTGTAGGAGGGACCAAGCAGGACCACCAACTACAGGCTGCCTGCAAAAACCTACAGGAGGGGCGGATACAAGACCAGTCACCCTGCACAAAAAAAAGGTTAGCAGGGACAGGTCTTTATTACAGAATGATCCTGTACAAAGTCAAAGTCTTACACTGGATTACTACATAGATCTGGTAGAAATACAGAAAGCCAAATACTTATAAGACTATGATTTGGTTATTTTGGAGTTCTGCTTTCAATTTCCCTGACACAAGCTAAAACCGGACTTGTTGCTAAGGGAAACTACTACACTGTAATTACCAAGATGGCGGTTGTAGGCCATTGACTAAGACAGCTTAAAAGTGGTATTACCAAGCCTCAGTTTCACAAATATTGCTTTCCTCTACTGGTCATCTGTAGCCATTTGTGGCTAAATTCAGCAGAAGGACCACAGGGAAAATGGGGAGGGGTGTCATGGGATTATATGAGGAGTCACAAGGCTCACAACAGTTCAGGAGACAGGACACCTTCCCTGCCTCCCCTTGTTTTATAGTCTTTACAGTACACATAAACCTCATGCATTGGTTTTTGTACATGGGGTAGAACATGTACAATAGGACACCATCATTCAGGAGTGCCAAGGGCAGCACAAATTCTTTACACAGCCCAAATAACAAATTTCAAACAAGATTTTTTTTCTCTAATTTTGATAAACAAGACAGCAGCAAACTATTTACAACTTGCTTACTGCATCACATAAAAACAATCTGTCAGGAAGTTGGATGAGGAACTCTAAATGTTATTTGCATCTCCATTGACCACATAACACAATCCCAAATTCAGAAAAACAATAACTATTTGTAGAAAACAAAAACAATATCCAGCTACCCACACGGTCAGCTGTCAGATGTGTAGAATAGAGAGAAAATAGATCATGTGTATGTCCACATAATAAAAAGGATAATTAATATCATAATGTATTTACAGCATGGCATATCTAGATAGATCTCAACCAGGAACACTAAAAAGTATAATCAAAATATACCAATCTATACAATCCTACCATGTTCTTGTTGAGACATTTGCTGGTATAGGGTGGTGACATTCTGTCTCTGTCTTCTAGCTGTGCATCTGTGTTGCCACCCTGTCACATGTGCTTCCAAAGGAGACTAAAAGAGGCCAATACAGGAGGAAGGAGCTCTAACAGAAATTTCTAGGCCCATACTAAGAGAACTTCCCCGTGTCTATAAGTTCCACCATTGCAAAAGTCAAGCTCTTTTGATCAGTGCCCAGTACAGAAGTGCACTTGTTCCCCCTAGATGACACCCTTGTATGGGGGCATGCTCGGCATCAAACGGTCTTCATGCACTAAAGTGCTGGAGTACATATAGACAATAAAAGGCTGCAAAAAGGACAAACAAAATTGTTTTTTAAAAGGCAATTCATAATTAAACACTGCTTTTTAGAAAACCAAATGCCGTTCACTAAGGGTTCACTTCTACTTTTGTTACACAATGTTTCAGCTGTGATTAAAGTTTTTTTTTTTCCTTTATGTCCTGTTCATTTGGTCATCCAAGATTTTCCATATTACTTACACACAGTGAAAGCTGCCAACTCTTTGGCAGAGCTAAATATAATCGGCCTATCAATTCACCGGACACAATCGCCGCCACCGAGGCACGTGGAACTTTAAGCTGTGTGACTAATTTTGGACTGTAAAAATTGGCAGCACAATAATATTTACATGTATGTGTAGAGTTTCACTACAAGTGTTACCAAATGACAAGAATCCTACGAGGTCAGTCATTGAAGCCTTTTAACAGACTGGCATTAGTAATATTGCTGGTACTTGCTAAACCAAAAGTCTGATCAGCTAATTAGTGGTTGGATTAGGCTTTGTGCACGTGCTAGACATCTGACGCTGGGAACAAACTTTGACAAGTGCGGACATAGGAAGGTGCAGACCCAAACCCTCCCTTACCAACAGGAGTCCCCATGTCAGCTCTGCACAGGTGATTACGTCTGCCACTAATCTTTGGTGATCATTTACTGCAAAAAGTAGAACAAATGAGTGTTCCACACACATCATTGTTAACTTTTTTTTTTTTTGGAAAAGGGAGGAGTAGGAGCAATATTCATCCTACTGCATCCTCAACCATACAAAATTATAGTGCTAACCCCTGGGCAATCATTTAGTGAATTGCCCAATGGGTTGATAAATAACATGGGAGGGATGCTAGATTTTCACCCAAAACCACTGTTCACAATCATTCAGCATGTGTACATAGCTTTACAACATGGTTTCCACCATCATGTTGACTGAACTCCACACTAACTTTTCTATCCCGAGAATAGATCTGCGAGAGGCGGATGGAATTCCTCTTCAATTATGTACCGCAGACAAACACCGACCACTTTCTGACCCACTTCTGTCACCTAAACTTTTTTTTCTTGACACAGACCCAGAAAAATTCTGAATCCTTGTCTTCTGGGACAGTAAGAGGTTGACATAGCAGTCATGCACACAGCATTTCCAATTCTCTGACCTCATTTATCAGACAGTACAGAGCCCACGGTAACGGTTTATTTTGGGATCCATTCCATTCATATGCATTCTATCTGCTGATCATGTAAAGTGGGGATATTATCTTATTCCTGGCTGTGATTTATATTTAATTGATAGGACCAGCCCTAATAATAGATTGGTCATCAAAGGGAGGACATCAACATTATTTACCATTTAACTAATTTCTTTAACAAAGAAATGGAATTTAGGATGTTAAAGAGACCCTGTTGCCAACATAAAACCAGGAATGAAGGTGTAATATTGTGTAGGTTGCCCTTCCTTTAATGTGGAGGGCATTTTAGTCTTTTTTGAGGCTTTTGCCCTTGCCTAAAGTCCAGCTCCGGAAAAAAAGATGAGAATAGAAAGAAACTGATTTTGTGGTCATTGTTTAGGTTTTTCTTCATACCCAAAAAAAGATATTTTTCCAGAGGCCTGAAAATCTGCCGATCACCAACACCATGCTTGGTAAAATATGAATTAGCGGTGGTTTTGATGAAAGGTCAGTAGGTATCCCCATTGTTTATGCAGAATCACTGGTTGGATATTAATTGAAAAATCCACCCAGCAGTTGTGGTTGTTGGGAAGAGATATTCACTCTGCCAATTACCTGTTTGAGCAAAGTCTGTCCTGGGGTGACAAGAACCCACTATGGTGAATCTATAAAGAAGCAGCACTAAAAGGACAAAAAATGTGTTAATTTTTTAGACCCTTTTCTCAATATCCATATGAAAGGAAAGGTATTCTTTAGTCCACAGAGGAGACATTGGTGGGCTGACAGAACGGCTTGAAATTTTTCTTCGGTGCACACAAAGTACAGGACATTATTGGCCGACTAGATTGCCAGCATGATCAATGGGGACAAAATCAACGGGGATATGACAAAAATCAAAAGGTAGCAACTTAGAATCACTTTTAGGGTTTACGTATACTTTCAGCAATAAAAAAGCCAAGTATTTTAAATGCTACTGCCCAGTGTTTCTGGTTTCTGTAAATGACTTGCAATGTGTTTTTGAACTTGCTAGAAAATCTGACTGCTCCAGGTAGAGTCAAAACCCTCTATCATGAGTTTCTCATTTCGTTCTGTTCTGACCCAGTCACTTTTCCTGAATCGTCATCTCTCTACATAACCTTCTCTGTGGTTGTCTGGGGAGGAGAAAATACATGAGTGACAGCTCCAAGTCTGCAGAGTGCTAATGACATCTTATCCAAGATGGCCAAACCCTGCAGCAGTCTCCGGGCTTCTGGAGGCCTATTAAAACCTGAATCAAATGTAATAATGCACATATTACTTTATAGAAAGACTGAATGGTGACAGGTGTTCTTTAATTATTATTGCACAATGGTCTTAGAGAGGAATTCCCCTCCTTGTAGAGATTTCCATTGCTTAAACAGGACAGGAATTACATCAAAATTTCTCACCAAACCAGCACATAGGGGTTTAAACTTTTCCCTACTTTGTGCAAAACTGAATTAAAATGAGGAAAAAATAGAAACACTTCAGTTGCCGGAATGTGTACAACTCCTTCTCCACACATGCACATTCCACAAGTTCACAAGCATGTTGCTGACCAGAAAAACAACCTTTTGTTTACCACTTTAGTTGACTTTGCTAAACTACATTTGGCAGGTGAAAGTTAAACTCCAATGGAACATGAACGTTTTGCTTTTAAACTCAAAAAAGGGTCTCGGCAAGTCCAAATCTCTAAATTTTACACAGCAGCAAACTAGGCCTCATCAGAATCCTGATGTTACCATACCTGGCAGACTTGTACATAGCAACCGGTAATGTGTCCCTTGTACAGGGAGATGTAGTGCTCTGTCATAGATAGAGCTGTCCCTTGCCTGGCCAGTAAAAATTGGACATGGTGCCAATGTTAAAAATAAGAAAAAATATGCAGCCGGAATTTTTTTCCTACAATAGGTGTCAACCATAATCGTAGTCAGAGTGATTTGTTGACAGCAATGTATTATTAGAGACTTCAAACAACTGGCTCTATTTTTAAAACAGGGAATCAGACATTGCCCTAAATATTCCCTTATGGGACTCTTCGAGATCCATGTGTTTCAAATGCAGTAACTCATTCCAAAAAGATAATGTTTGAGGGAATGTCAGATCCCCTGTTTTATAAACAGAGCCCAATGTGTGTGCCACCACAACACATATTACCCATGTTGGCATGCTGGGTGCCATTTATTCTTAATGGCATCCTACCCAAAGGCATCCAGCCAGCACAATGCAGGGCAATGGGTTGTACTTTTGAAAGTGCAGCATACATAACATTTTGCACATTGTGGTGCATTGGGCAGCCCTAAATCAATGAATAGTAACAAGGAAGCATCAAACAGCATTGAAAGCCAAAAGTGTTTATTATTGCCCCCATTGGGTAACTATAAACAATCCCAGTGTCACTGGAGGCATCAGGTTGGGGTGAGGAGCATATGGCTGCCCCATGGTGGGAGAGACACATGGCTGCCCTAATCCTGCAGCTTTTTAACAAACAGAAAACAAACAACATTCCAATCCTTCTTCCTTTCTATACTAGTTTTTACAGTTCTATAATGTGTATGTTTGTATATTCCTTTTTATTCTACTTAGCCAAAGTTTGTGATTTTTTATTTGTAGTTGCAGGACAGTTGGGGGTTTCTTTCGGTACCCATTATCAACAGCACTATACGTACCAAAAACATAAAAAGATATATATACATATATTAGTGCCTAATAGGCATATAGTGTGTATGTAAGTATACAAAATATACACACACAGCGAGTCAGGAATAGGAACCTCCTGATCTGGTCTTTATTTCTAAGATGGTCCATATCTTATTAAATGATATATTTTATTGGTTAACTCCAGTTAATAATGATGCAAGCATTATATCTCTTCCTCTGTCGTGATCAAAGAGATCCTGAAAGTAAGCCAAAAATAAGTTTCATTTAAAATTACACAGTTTTTGCATTGCCTACCAACACTCTGCTACTGCCTAAATAAATGTAATAAAAACATAAAAGACTATTGAGAAAAAAAAAAACAAATATTCTACTGTTAAAAAAAAAAAAAATCTCAAAAAAAAAATCTAAAATTCTCTTGTGCAACAACATCTGAAATTGGAAAGTTTTGTGGTTTCCATAATCAAATGTAAACAGGAAATCAAAGTAATTGCAAAAGCAAAAAAAAAACTTCTGATATAAAAGCACAAGAGGGGAAGCCATGTATTTGTCCTTCTGTATGGCTGTCACGTCCCCACCATATAAGGTCAGCTGAACGGTCTTGTCTTTCCCTGTCTATTCTTTATACAATAGAATAATGTCAAGAAGCTGCTTTTCTCATGGGTATTATCTAACACAGATTCGTCATCTGATACAACCTGATCTTTTTTGGTTATTTATTTAACGGAGGTTGTTTATACGTCTCATGTGAGCGCTCAACAAGGCAGACCACCTGCTTGAAAAGTGGCATTTTCCTGCGCAGACAAAAGTGGTTACAGCTTGTGCTATTTTTTTTTTCCGGGTTATTCACAGTTCTTTTGGGTTGCCTGTCCTATCTAACTACCTAAGTCTGCTGTATCATTTAAAGTGACTTTGGCACTACAAGAAATAAAAATAGTGAAACCCATGCGCTATATAAAAGGAGGACAATAGGTTGTGGGCTTATTCACACCATGTGCATTGGACTGCATTGGGGAGCGTTGCTAACCATGGGCTCAATACAACAAAAAGAAAAAGAAAACATGTAAAACATTGCAAAAAAAGAAACTGTACAACAATGCAATGTAATAAAACAAATCACAAGAGCCCAAGCCTGTTTAACATGTGCCAATACATACCTAACAGTCCAAATCACAGCTGACATGGTGTGAACGCAGCCTAAAACTAATAAATGAAGCCTCTATTATTTGGCTCATTAAGGTGTGTCAAATATTACGTTTCAATTGGATTTCACCACCTATAGAACAATGTAATAATGTAGTAAAAGATACCTAAGCACCCAGTGGGGGACACACTATAGGACATACCTGGAATTGTCAGGTACTTTCAGGTGATTTAGATTTTAGGTTTCAACCAGGGCATTGAGATTTTTCCTGCCTAGTGCCATGCCGTTAATGAACTTAGTAGTTAAGAACACAGCACCCAGTGGGGAATGACGTATAAAACAGACCTAAAATTGTCAGAATCAGTGTCAAAACCTTGCCAACACAATTTTAACACAGCCCACATGGGGTGAATCCAGACTAAGAATTATAAATGGAGCCTATGCTATTTGTCGCTTCCAGGTGTGCAAAATATAATTCTATTGAGTTTTACCAAGAGACTATAGAACAATGTGGTAAGGTAGGAGAAGGCACCACAACACCCAGTGGGGAATCCACTTTAAGACACACCTAAAATTGTCAGAGCAGCATCCAGAGCTCTTAAAAGTGCGTCAACGTGCACCTATCTTAGTCCATATGGCATAAAGGGCACCTCTGCTATCTGACACTTTCTGGTGTGTCAAAGAAGGTTTCCCCTTGATCATTATTTTTTTTTCTCTTGGCTCCACATCATTACAGAACACAGTAGTAATATAGAGGCAGGCACCAGGCAGTGAACACACTATACAACACTGCAAGAGATTATTCACTTAGCTTAGTGAATGAGCTGAAGCTCTACTGGCTTCAGCTATCCAATCATGTGCAAGAACAAGATTTTTTTTTTTACATTTCCTTGCACATGATTGGGTATATTTTGCAAAGAGAATTTTTACTGCATCCACAAAGCTAAATAAATTTTACCTAGCAGAGTGAAAATCTACTTTGCTTAATAAACAACCCAAACTCGTTTAGGAAATCAACCAAAATCTCTTTCAAGCACTACACAGAACTAGAAAAAACAGACACCAAGTGTATATAAATTAAACAAACTAAACCTAGAAGAATGTTTAAAAATTAGCATACACTGATAAGATTTGTAGCAGTATGCTGAAAACATTTGCATAAGTGTGCTAAATAAATCAACTTTCAACACCTTTTACAGTGTAAATTTTAAAACAAAGCTGCTACCAATAATATGAAGGAAGAGCTTTAACACTCCACACTGGCTGGCAAATAGAACCACAAGATATAGCAGGGTAGAGGGGCATCTGACACACCCCAATGTGTGAATCCCATGCCGAAGATGATTTGGCTAGTGCAGCTCTACAGGAGAATGTAGGTCACGGTAGCTGCCTCCAGAACTAGTGCAACTATTCTTTTCCAAAGTAGATGTATTTAGTTTCTGCAGACAAAATCACTTTAAAACCAAACACAGCTGCACAAAACTTTCTATACTTTAATAAATATGGGTTTATCCAAAAGAGTACATTTCAAATTGGCAAAAAATGTGAATGTGTCTAGGATTATTCCATAAATAGTTAAAAATGTAATAGCATTTATCTCACTACTGACTGATCATGCGACGAAATAGGGAAGGGCATCAACACTCAAAAAGTAGGAAGTCGCTGCAGGAAGTAGGGAGAATGCAGGTTAAATCTAATAGAGATGGCGCCCAACACTGCAGCAAAAGTTTTACTAAGCGTAGAAGCCATGTTGGGGCCAGATTAAAGTAGGCCAGGCTGCCCAAGGAATGCAAGCAAGAATGGCCAGGTGTCCCACTAACCATTGCTCACAGAAACATCTGCCCATGGATGCCCAGCACATGGCTATCCTGAATGTGCTGGGCATCCATGGGCAGATGTTTCTGTGAGCAATGGTTGGTGGGACATCTGGCCATTCTTGCTTGCTTGCAGATGAGCATGTTTATACTTTTTTCCATATACGAATACAAGAAATAATAATTTTGGAGGGCAGACCTGAAGGAATGGCCTGTTCTATTCAAGTTACATTTCCCAGTAATATACCATGCATCATTTCTTCATCTACGATAATTAGAAGTCCTGGCATGTTGGCACACCACAATCAGTGACGTTTTCTCCTCAAATACAGCCTGCAGTAATTTTTTACTGGCTCAGCAAACTATTTTAAAGTGGGGACTGCTTTCACATTCCATTTGTGAAACATCTGGTTGTACATTGAGAGACGCTTACTCAGCTAAATTCATTGATATAGGAGAGTGGGTAGGTGGCTATCCTGAAACCGTAAGAAAATTAAAGGCTTAGTCCACCTCAAACACAAATAGATGTTTGTGTAGAGTTTAAAAAGTTAAGCCACTAGTACTGGAATACGCACCTTCGTAACGTCATAGCCTCTTAACGTCTCCTATGTTCTCCAACAAGGAGTGATATAGAAAGTATAAAAAAAAAAAAAAAAAGAAATGCAGAGAACAGAACTCAAGTCATTTATAAATTGCATATTTAATGAGTCTATAAAACTCCAATCAAATCTACTGTTTCAAAGAGAATCGGTTACAACAGGGCTTATGCTAAAAGAGAAATTCATTATTTCAACGCTGAAGTTTAATATGCTGATATTTTGTCTTTCCTTGGTTCTCCTTTCCCATGCTAACACACTAATGATATTATTAAATAAAACTTTTCTTAATATATTATATTATTTCATTTATTAAAATTTTATTTTAGATCTACTGGCATCATTGCTGGATCTTTGAAGGTGTGGTAATGGACACGTGATCTCAGGTCCTCCATGATTGAATGGACTAAACTCCAGTGAATGAAAGGGGTAGGCCTGGGAAAGGAATGGGTTGGATAATGCTGGACAACCTCCAAACAGAAAATGAGGTGGCCACTATATGACTTGCTAAAACTTCTAATGAACATTGTGAAAAAGCATGCTCACAGTGTGCAGAGAAATCAGAGTAAGCAATTTCAATGCAGGTGAGGAGACTGTACAATGCAAGAGAGAATCCTGTAAAATGCAAGAGAAGAATGTGTACAATGAAGGTAAGGAGCCTGGGCAAGACCACAAGGGAAAGCTGAAGGTCCGATTTAAAACCATTCCAACACTGACATGAACTACTCTGACATTGGCTATTTGGGCTATGGATATCATATAGAAGGATTTGTTAAGGTTTTATTATCTACCTGCTACCCCATTCGGATGATTTCATTTCCTATACTGCAAACTCAAAAGAGGGTGAAAAACAGTTAAGAAAAAAACAAACTTTGACCTCTGTTGAAGGAACATGTGAGATTTTCTCTAAACTATTGCTGTGGTGACAGCAATAAAAGATTTGATTTCCCCCATTTTCTTTTAGTGGCAATTGTTAAAGTAGGTGACAATTTATGTTACACTGGATACCACTTCCTCACATTTGGGAACCATTCCCATGGTTGAGATGCTAATTTTGGCTTCCCAAGGAGAATGATTGGAGGTGGTAGTGGGCATTGAGTGCTGCCTGCTGCAACAAACGGTTACATGTTCCAACCAGCATAGCGGTCAGGACTGCTGGCAATGTCCACCTACGAGGATCTACTATTCCCACTGCCCATATGAACAATATTATATTGTACATTACTGTACAATAGTACATAGTCAATAACTACACAATTTTATTTTTTAATTTGACTTTTTGAGAATAATAGATTAAGTGTCTCTTTGGTTTTAAAAAAACAAAACAAAAAAAAAACACTAAAATTATTAGCAAGAAGAATGAAAAACATACAATCATCAGTGTATGTGCTGCACCATCGCACTCACAAAGTAATAATAGTTTAATGTGTGCTATTAATTATTCTGCTGGTGGTACTATTGTGTTAACTGTAAGCTCTTTCGCTTATAAATGAATCCCTCCAGAGGGAAAATATGCAGACAGTAAATAAATTGTGTCATCCTTAAACATTAATTACAAAATTGAACCATGTCCTGGTCGGGTACTGCAATGATCAAATTACATGCCTCCATAATCTGTAAAAGACTGAGATTCATACAAAGAGCGTTATCTCAGGATCACTGCAACTTGGACCAATAAGATTCCCTCTTTCTCTAGCTTTAGGAAATGAAAAGAATTACATTGATTGGCTATTAAGCTCATTAGACATTTTCCAAATGCTTTTTGGCATAATCCCCAATTTTGGGTATTTAAATGTCCTTAGGCCAGCTGTGCCATCATCAACAACAGGGGAGAGTCTCATCTGTTTGGGGCTTTAGATGTTCCTCATCCCTAAACCAAGCATACCGCAGAATTTTCCTGTTGTATACACAGTATGATTTGTGGTCAGTGCCCGAATCCTTTAATTTCTCTTCTCGTTGTCTTACTCTCTGTGCTCTAAAAGATAATGAGTTGGTGCACAGCACTGTCATACTCTGAATTAAAATCCAGTTAGCTCCAAATTAATCTATGCTACCGGCTTCAAAATTAAGGACTATACCCATGCCCCCCCTTCCTCGCCTTACCCTCAAGTATTGTGACCCCTCCCCTAGTTTTAATTAACCTCATATTCATGTCTATCGGCCCATCCAAGGGCAGATGAATCGTCAATGAAGGAGACAATTCCATTTGCCATATTGCAGCTTCTATCTGTGCATATAATGCGAGAAGAGGGAAGAGATACTTTGGAAGCAACTAAATGCTCAGTCCTAGATTAATTGGGAGACTTTTCTTATCTCTTTGCAAAGTGGGATGAAGGCAGGTCATCCTGCTTTAAAATGGTCCCTTGCAAATAAATGCAAATATTGATAAGACCTTTGTTGTGTGTGTATATGTTATATATATATATATATATATATATATATATATATATATATATATATATACATACACACACACACACACTCGCCTATATTTTTATATTTTAATTCTGGTATGACTTAAGGGTTAATAAGAAGAGCGACCCAGCCCCCATGTGCATTAAACAATAAGAGAAAGGATATGCAAATAGCTATTGTCACTGTAACTTTAAGTACCTGTCTGTATTTTTACATGAAAACGATTATCTCTATCAATCAAAATTTAAGAATACAAAAGCGCTAATCATACAAGGTGCCTTGACGGCGTACTTCTAATAAAAGTATGTTTTTTTTCTAATTTTTAAACGGTAAGGTAAAATTAACAAGCAGAAAATGATGCACGCTTATATTTAAACAGAGATGTGTTTGTTTATTGCTGATAGCTTTTAAATAAATTAGGTAAAACAGGTAAGCATTTTTCCCTATATATCAATCTCCAATCACCAAGTGCTCCAGATTATTGACACAGCTATTAAAAGTCATATTTTTAAGTATGTTTTTTTTTCTAATACAAATGGTGAAACAGCACACCCTAATGTTTGGATGAATTCATCCCAGCAATTAATGAGTTAAAAGCTCCCAACTGTAAAAAGAAAGTATATATAGTAAGATGTATAAAAATAGAAGGTAAAACGTTTTATTGTAAACTCCTTTTTGTAACCATACTTTTTAATCAAGGAATGTTCACTTTTACTTCTTGTGTGTGCAACTGCAGTATGCAGCATTAAATGGTGTACAAATTAATTCTTTTTTTTTTAACTTTTTGTTTTATACTTTTATAAGTGCTATAAGTTTCCATGATTTTTTTAAAGAAAAAATAAAGAAAGAAAAAAGTAAAATAACCATGTAGTATAGCACTGTGTAATGGCTTTTACTTTTGTTTTAATTCACCAGTTGAGTGTTACCAGTAAAATATGCAAACATTTAGGGGGCCCTAAATGCAGTAAATGGCTGGGTTTGATCATCAGGCCACATTTCTGCTTTTGTCTGCAGGTACAAACCAAAACAAAAATGACTTCATGTCTGAAAGTTTTTCAGATAACCATGCAGCGTTTCAGTACAGTCCCGAAACCCCTTTTCCCGCAGAACGTGGGTTAAGACGGCCCATAAAATAGAGGGTATTTGCTTAATAATACACGTTGTAATAAGCTCTTTGCTAAATGCTTAGGATAGATCTTTTTTGATTTTAAAGCCAAGAACAAAAATGGTATATTTCAGCTTACACATGGTGGCTGCATTAATTTAGGTTTTACAAATAGTTTATTACTGACCCCAAAATTCCACTACTGTGTTTTCAAAAACACTTTTTTTTATATAGATAAACTGACATTTTATTGTCCCTTTGCATTACATAGCTCATACGTTATACAACTGGTCTGGATGTCAACTGTGATCTTAACCCAAGTGCCCCATGGTAGCTGTAAAAATGGATCTTCTGCTTATATTAGGTCGATATACTTAATTTTGACACAATAATGTGAATTAAAGTTGGACATTTCTAGAACGTTTTGCTACTTTGTTTTACAATATGTCCAACAAAAGAGCCACTAAATGGGAATGAAATTTGGTGAAGGTCTAAAGAGAGGGCTGCTGGGCATGAATAGAATTTTTTCAACATCCTGTAGCAAAATTGTGTCTGCCTTCGGTGATAAGACACAAACTTCAATCCTTTTTATTTATGATATTGATATTTTCTATAGTTCACTCCATGAATGGAGTATGAACTTGACATACATGGCCAAAAAAAAAAAGAAAAGAAAAAAAAGTTGGGTTCAAATCTAAAAATGTTGTACGATAAATGGAAAATGTGGGTGGAAGGTCAAAAGTGGAGGGTTAAGATCTGAAGTCCCTATAACATATAAAGCTGGGAAACATGCATGGCCAAATACAACGGATGTTTTTTTCTATAAAAAAAAAAAAAAAAAAGTAAATCCATACTTTTCATTGATGGCGTGCTATATATACTTAATAGTAAACTAGAGAAAAACACAGCACATACCACAAGTGTCTTGGTTAGTGCTCTGGTTATCACCCAAATCTCCAAAACATACTGGTAGGTTAATTGTACCCTCACACCATAGTGGTATGGCTATGATCATGGTAAGTTCTGTGTAATATATCAGCTTTCTATAAGCACATATTACAAATTATCATTGAAGTGACTCCAGCAAGGGTGGGCTGGTGACCTGTCGTACAAATCGTACTGTTTTGTGGGTACTTCAAGAGTGGACATGCACCATATTTCCACCATCTTCATTTATCAAGAAACAACTGTTACAGTCACTAGATCTGAATATGTCCTATTTTTCTTGTGACATTAAAAAAAAAAGAGCGGAAAAGAAAGATAATAAATGTTCTGTTCACTCTTTAGTAAGTGTTAGCTCAATGAAACAATTCTGTATCAATAAAAATTTGGCAACACATTCTAAAATCCTGAAACACAATTGATGTGTAGAACCTTTTGGTTACACAGCCAAATCGGTCACATCACTTGCACAAAAAGAGGCTGATAATACAGTATAAAGTAAACTTTATTAGTGAAAATGTTTTATTTTTGTGTGTTCTCCATGCATGTTATGACGTGCAGTTCTGTGCACTGGCAAATATTTTTTAATGTGTATTTTTCTTTATTTACCCCTATAAGGCCTGCATGTTCTTGCCTTAAAAATTACATAAAAATCAGACTGTTAATGTAGCATACTGTGTTACATTGCGTTATATTACACTACAGGGTTGTTCAGGCTGCACGGTGCATTTTACTGCAGACTAGAGATATGGATGGGCCCAAATGATCCCTATGAATATGCTGTGTTTGCTATGGTTACCCTGCAGCACCAAAATGCATTATACAACTGGGAATCGCTGAGATGTGAAGGCAGCCTCAAACACATTTAAGCATTGTTTATTTTATTATGTAGATTTTCCACTGTTTGTTTTTTAAACCATACAAATGCTTAACTGTCCATGGGTCTGTTCATGCATATGCGATAAATGTGCTGCTTTAACAAAAATAAATAAATAAAAATCACATTACTGCAGGGAATGCAAGAAAAACATTTATAAAAGACTGAACTTGAAAAATCTGTGATTATAAACCAAAATAAATATTGGCGGTACTCATAGGAAAACACACATTGAATTGTACAAAGTATTAATTCAATAGTTCATCCAAAACAGTGCTAAGTAATAATTCAATAGTCAGTTCATCCAAAACTGGAAATTAGCACATGCTGAAGAGGTAAACCATCAAGCTACAATATTTCCAGGGCTTTGGAGATATCAACGTTGAAGTCCTGCCTACTGTGGCAACTAAAAATGGAGGTGTTGGGGGGAGTAGTCTTACACTCCTTGTTGGATAAAGAATTAATATTATGGACACGGCATTAAGAACACTCCTTAAATTCTACGGTGGCAGAAATAAAATGGAGAACCATTGTGGGAGATCTCTCTATTGTCCAGTTCTTATTTCAGCCCACTGGACATCTACAACACCACCTTGGGGTTTAACCATCCCATGGTTATCCAACAGCTGTTCCTAATAAACCCGGTCAATATTAGAACCTTTAGCAAAACCACTCCACGTCAAGCAATGCACCTCTGGATTTAAGGAACAGGCAGTGCTGCTTAACATACCCTTGACTGCGGAAGGGTTAATACGCATGCCTCCTAGACAAGCCCACTCTTCCACAATGTCTTTCACCAGCTGCAGGGGAAGGGGGCTGTCAAAGCTTCACCTAGCAATCTCTCACTGCCAATTGTTCAACCTCTGTGATCTCTGCCATAGACTCCCGTGCCTGACATGAAGCTGATACCAATGAGAAGACAGCTTGCTCTTCATACAAGGAGCTTCTGATTTTCCCAGGGGTAGCTCAGCAACAGTCTCCACCGTCCTGAGCCTGCAAACAAAGAAAGCATTATCTTCAAAGTCACTAAACAAGATTTTTCTAAACCGTGGGGGGGGAAAGAGAGTCTCCGTCTTATGAGCGAACTAGAGGAGATAAAAATACATTGTAAAACTCTCACAAGTTTTTTAAAAAAAAAAAATAAAAGTTAAACTGCTGCACAAAACAAAGTTCCTACATGGCAATTGTATGCAAAGTAGAGATTAAGTGACGTGTTATGAAAGCCCTGGGCACATGGGACAAAGGTACAGTACTCCAACCAAAGGGAAAAGTGCTTAAAAAAAAAGTAAAGGCAAAACTTACCCATTCATGAGAAGGGTTGGAGAGCAGAGTTTGGCTGCTAGTGCACAGCAGTGTGAAAAAGTGAATGGTGCGGCGACTTTAAATCCACCAAAGGGAAGAAAAGTTACTGTCCTTGGCTGAGTGTATGCTTTCGCACAAGCGTCAGTGTACGGAAGGACTAAAGGCATGTGGTCTAAACACAACAAAAGCCACTGCCTTACTCTAGATTAAATATGCAGGAAGAGGCCCCTTTTGCATAAACACAAACACTCGCAAATGAGTAACTGGCTCAACTCACATGTCTGCTGAGAGCTATACCTGCCTTGCTGTGTGACAGCATGAGAGCAGGCGGCTGGGAGAGCACACACACACAGCCAGGAGTGCATGGGGCTCCTCTGCTGGACACAACTTCTGTAAAGTCTGCATGCTGGAGCAATTGGAAACAGCTGGAGACAATGATGACAGCCTTCTGTTCTCACACCACTGGAATTACAGGCAACTGCAGAATATTTTATTACAATTGTTCTGATTATCTTGACTTCTGTTATTAGGGTGATCATTATTAACATTATTATTATTGTTTTGTTTTATCCAAATTGTAACACAAGCAATATTGTAACATTGTATCAATGTATTCAGGTTGGCTTGGGAAAGTTTTATTTGCTGATGTTTCTTGCAAACCATTTGAAAGTTTTTAAGATCATAATAAAAAGTAAATAAATTTCTTGTGTGGCACAAATGATTTTTTTGTAGGCAATTATAACATTAAATTATTATTTCTGATTTATTGTCCTGTTTATTACTGCAGATGGCTAATAACATAAGCTAATAAAATAGGGCAAGTTTGAATCTACTTGAAAAGTGTGTATTTAATTTACTAATTTTAAGTTTACTAACTTTAATTTAATATAGGGCTTTCAAAAAGTTAACCTAGAGTTCTGTATGTGACTGGAGATCGCGGCATTGTAATGCAAACTTCACTTTAAATGTCCAGTAATTTTTTTTGGAAGATATGAAACCCTGATTTTTTGTTTTGCTAACAGTCGCCCTGTTGTTTTTTTTTTTCTCCTATTACTATCTCAGAGTCAATAGTTAAACCAAACATGAAGGGAGGAAAAGTCAAACAGTAACTGAGATATAAAAATATATATTTTTATATTAACATTGGGGTATCGTAGATCTCCTGGAAAATTTAAATTACTATATGTGTCTCTTAAAGTGGAGAGACAATAAACAAAAAGTAAATGAGCCTTGGCCAGCGATAAAAACTCAACAGAGGTTCTAATCTTTCTACTGTTTATCCAAAACTAACATCTTTTAAATCCAAAACCATAACTGGACACATTATATATATATATATATATATATATATATCTATATATATATATATATATATTTATATATATATACATACACACACACACAATCAGATATCACCATATATCACCAATTCCCCGTACATTTATTGCATATATGTTCAAGCACAGAGGTGAGCCCTGGACAGCTGGAACAAACAACTCTGCAAGCTGTTCAGCAAATCAGCCCCCAGGTCTTTTTAGTCCAGGAAAAAAATGTATTTGTATCTCATACAAAAGAAGAAAAAAGGTAGCTTGTTTATAGATCTTTCAGGAAGCCAAGCTTTATATTTCTCCAGCTCACTCAACATCAACAATGAATGGTATTTAAACACTGCAATTGTTAACAGTTATACTAAAAATAATCATGTACAGATATTGTTCTGTCAATTTATAAATATCATAATCTGTTGTAAACTAATCGGTCTGTGAGGGTTTTCTCTGGAGCACTAGTTTTTATGATTTGAATATATTCCTGTTTAGACTGGCCCCATCTGTGTGAGTGGGTTAAGAATAATAATAGCTCCTCAAGGGCGGGGACTAAACATAGGGAGAGGAGCTATAACCCTTAGTTTTTATTGGTGCCTCCAACTAGTAAGATTTACCATCACACTTCCTTCAGGAAGTTATGTAAAAGGGAAAAATGGTATAGATCCTAGCACTTCACAGATACTTCCATTGCTGTATATTATACTGTATATTACAAAAGGTTAATTTACAAAGTTTTACACAAAGGTAAATATTTTTTTCAGCTATGTGACTGTAATTTTCAGTATATATATAAATTATTTTAAGCTTTTTCTATTACTGAAATAAATATTTATATATTATATATATTCATCCTGGTGTTTGACTTTGTGTATTATGTTTACAGTGTTTGTTCATGTGTGATATTATGTAGTATTACATTTTGCATTTCCTCAAAGTTATTTAACATTTAGACATTTATCAAACAAAACGATCTGCTTTGCAAATGTGCACCAGCTTTAGAGTTAAATAATAAACTATAAGAACAATGTTTTTTTCTCTCTGTGATTGGAAAAGAACCCAGTCATGTGACAGGTTCCATGACCACCTTGCCACTAAATCCAAGACTAACCTAATAAGTGTTCCCTAAATAAAAGGGGGTGCCATTATTGGCCATTGCCATTGAGCATAGGGAAGTTGGTCAGGTTTTTCTAGATCCAGGGAAAGGGTTTAGGGTTCAGCCTTATTTGGTGAGAAGTCAAATGCTTAAAAACAAAGTGAAAGCAGGATTTTAAGGACACATAAGAGGCGTATCTGGCTAACAAATACAATATATGCAGCCTTTTAAAAAAAAGGTTTAGAGGACTGTCAGGTTCACTTTGGTTTACGTTAAATATTTCAGAAATGAGCAGCAATATGCAATGAGAAGTATAAAGTTAAAAGAAAAAGCAAAAACCCTATAGCAATACATACCAAAATTTAATAAACTACATTTTATTGTCATATTACATGTCGTATCGAATGTCGTATTACATTAACATTCTGTAGGTATTATATAATGAATTCTGACTTTTTTTATCAAACTAGTAGAAACATTTCTCAAATATTTCATGTTTTTTATGTTAAATTTTAGGCAATAATCCCTAAACATTATTATAAAGAAAACATTAATTTGAATCACTTAAGCTGGCTTTAATTATTTTATTGCTTGCTGTTTCATATTTTGTATAATATACCTATGAATTTGTAAATGCTCCCTCTAGCGGTTGACTGTATATTAGGTAATATGAACCACAGTCCCCGACAACGATTAATAGAAATATAGACAGTCCTACATCTTTACTTTACTTACTAGGCAAGGTCTGACCCATGGAGTTGAACTGGGGGAGGAGTAATGAAGCATAGTCACAGCTTGTTTCAGAAATAAGGGAACCACATGATAATTTCTTGTCTGCAAACCAGTCAACATCTTCCTAATTTCTATTCTCATAGATATATTTTTAAGCAAATGTGTGCCTAGCAAAATAACAACTTCTCTTTAATGAGACCCTTTTTCCAGCAGCATATACTCACCTCCTTCCTGTTGCTTCCCTAATGCTCTGTAGCGCCACCTAGAGTGTCAAAAATACTCATTACTTCTAGATATAGAGAAGCATGTGACTCACTATCAGGGTCACCATCGGGGGAGGACAATGGGTACTTTTGTACAGGACCCCCATCAAAAGGTCAAAAATAATGTAATGCTGTAACTTTTAAACGTGGGGGTAGGGGACCCAGGAAATTTAAATATTATGGGACCCAATAATTTGTGATGGTGGCCCCGGTCACTATCCTTTCAGGTTTGGTGTTTGGAGACAGATCCAAAAAAAAAGTCCTTAATCTTGTGTAAGTTCCAACCAAAATGACTGGAGGCTCAAACATGTCAGAAAAAGAGCCAGAAAGCAAAATAAAAGTATATGCTGGAAGGGGAGCAGTAAAGTGTAGCTGAGAACTAGTTTTGACAGAACAAGTAAACTTTAGGCCCAATTCTCCCTATTTATTTTCTAAAGGCAGCTCAGCCTGCAATAAGCACCTTCAATTTGAAGTTGTCCCATGCAATACCTCTTTTTTACCACAAGATGTCCTCGGTCTTCTACACTGAGGATGCTCAGATTCAACTTAGAAGGCTGAGGACATACTGTGAGGATGTCTGGTGCTCCAGGCTGCACAAAAGGCAAAGAGGAAGAGAGATCTGCAACATCATGTCACAATTCTAAAGGTAGTGAAAAAGGAACTAATAAATTAAAATCTACCATGCATGGAGTCCCGAGCCTGGGTTTAAGTTGATCACATTCATATATACTATAAATCATGGAATAGACTGTAGTTTCCCTTTTAATACGTTTGATGTAGGATTTTTCATGAGAACCTTAATGCAAATGGAAGCTAAAATAAAATCACACAGGTAAAGGGCATTCCTCCAGAAGCTGGGAAATATTCTTAGAAAGTACTAGTGATAAGAGGAGCATGCTGGGACTTGTAGTCCTCCAGCAGCTGGAAGTTCTAGGATGCCCCTGTCTGTTCTAGAACACAGCTATGATATCACTGCCGTGAGATGACCCACGCGTTCCTAGCCCGAAGACAAAATGTTGACGTCTGGAGACACACCTGCAGCAGGAGGGGAAGGTCTGAAGCAAAAATCTCTTTTTCAGCTGATGAAAGAGGTGAGCGCTTTAAAAAAAAAAAAAAAAAAAAAACATACAGAAGCAAGAACTGAATCAACTCAGTAGGCATGTGAGATTTTCTTTTGTAGGGTGACACAACTTCTTGCGGTCCCCTATAAAACCCCAAAATTCCCCAAAAGCATCGATGCTTGAAAATGAAAACTGGTTGAAAGTACTGTGAACAAATTGTGCAAATGCTGCCAGCACAGTAAAGGAAACCTGTGCTACGAGGAATGTATAGGCTGTCATTGACTATGATGCTGGATGCCTGGCTGTCATGCTGATCCTCTGGGTTTAATGACTTCTGTGTTTTGGGGAAAAGGACAGCAATGTCTGCCTATACATTTCTCTATGTATGGGTTTTCTTTAAAGTCTTACAAAACTTTTTGGAACAAGATGTGTGTATGTTAGGGGGTCATTACCTATATCACAAATCTGTGACCAGCAACCTGACCATGATGGATAACAGTGCTGGAAATTCAATCAGCCAATTGTGAATTGATTAATTCATCCCCTTATAACACTTTCCATGGTGCTAGAAGTAATTTAAACGGCAACTATACTTTTCTTAAAATAATATTAAAACATTCCATTACAAAACTGGTACACAAGTAATTTTTTTATTTTATTGATATTTAATAATTATTTCCACTGCACTTTGCAGCTATCACAAACTTGCTAAAAATGAACACATCGTTTAGCCCAGGTTCACATGTACATGGATGCGATAGCATGGCTGTATGGATATGTGCGATGTTGTGCTATGAGGTCAGACAGGTCATTCATTTGAACACACAACAGCACCAAAAAATGTGCATGTACCATATGATGCTTACATCTGCACTGCACATACCATATTGTAGGTTGTGGTGTAATGCATTGCAGGTCAATCTGCAATCTGTGCTGGAGTGGCATTTAGAATGAATGGCATCGCAGTGAACCGTCATGCCACTCATGTTACTAAACTGTGTAGTACTGTGTGTGTTAACATTTATGGTGCTGGCCTTACTGAATAATAGCAATGGCCACTGATCCAATCAACAGTGCTTATGAACCATGAGCAGCATTGTTGATTGGAGCACTGTGCAGGGGGAGACCGGTAAAGCAACAATTTGTAACACACACAGTGTCAGACTATATAACCTAACGACAAAGTGTAAGCCTTTTATAGGGCTTTGAGGCTGAACTCTGGAATCTGACTAACGGGGCAAGACCCCCACACTGCAAAAGTTAAATGCTCATTTTGTCTAGGGGTAGCAAAAAATTACTTTTAACTTACCTTTTCTTTTGCTTTCTTGGTAGGCAGAGTGCTTCCTCCTTCTCCAGTAAGCCTTCTGCATGCTAACTTACAATGCTGGACTCTTGGTCCTTCATTGTATTGGATGATGTCTGCGCTGGTTTTCTCTAGAGTGTTTTATGGAAGAGGCTGCAGGGGACCGACCACACAAAGATAAAGTATGGGAGATCAAATAAATAGCAAAAGCAAAAAGTGCTTTTTATTACCCTTTAGACTTGCATTTAACTCTTGCAGAGCAAAGGTGGTCCTCAAATGCACAGTATCCCAACCCCTATCATTCTGCCGGCCCGGGAAATGGTAGGGACCTGGGCGATTGCCTAGTACGCTCTACTCTAAAACACTACCCTGCTCTCAGAACTCTGTAGATGCAGGCTGATTCTCAGAGTTTACATCAAAGCAATTTTACTTTAATTATTTCATGGTCATGTGTTCAGCGGTGGACAGAGGCTGGTGCAGAATGTACTCCAGGAAAGGCAGTGCTGGAAGTATTCTCATTATTCTATATTTATCCATTTATTCAGGTCTGCTATGACACCAGAAAATCTAGTGGGTCTCTTATATAAGTAGATAATCATTCGGTAGTCTGCAGTAGTTGTTACCATTAATGGAGTGTTTTCCCACTTTATTTAGAGGATTCTAGATGGTGATTGCAGATAAAGAGTTAGAAAGCAAAAAAAGAAAAATGTAAGATCTCTGTGTATAGAAAATCACTTGTTGAAAATTAAAGCAAGAACACAACAGCTGCAGGCCTATAGTGGACAGTAACCATGTGGAGGACAGGCAAATATCTGACCTTCTTGCGCGCGCCTTTGTTTACTCCTCTCATCCTATACAACTCACCACTTGGCCCAAGATCGAGTTACAATCTACAGCCTGCGAGGCAATAAAAAAAAAACACTGAGGGTCCAAACACAGTACACAAATGACAGAGTGAAATATGTGCCAGGAATAACTTAGGAAAATGTGTTAAAGGTTAATGCCTAATGCCGCATGTGTTTACAATTGTTTACAGAAGGCTAAGATACAGCCACGTCCACAGAATGCAGAAACACAATACAACTCATAGTCCAGACCACAACATGATGTTCTGATCCGCACAGTCCTTTGGGGGAAAGGTGTGCAAGGTCTGCCCAGACAATCAAATCACATACTTGGTGAAGGTGGACAGAGCCAGGTCAGAGAAACTTTGTCAGCAAAATTAGAGATTGCTCCAATTTGATTCCTTGGTCCTTCCTTATTTCTTTTTAAATTCTGCTGGCACCGTGATCTTTTTGAAGGTAGTTTTTGGACAGGGCTGGGATCATTCAGCACTATTGTTGGTGCAGGACAGCATGCTACTTTCAGCAAAGTTGTTTTGGGCTTGTTCACATGGATGGTTCTGGAAGCGGTTTTTCAGCCACATGTGACACTTTGGTTTTGTTTGGAGGTCATGTTGAAATGTGGGTGTTAGGATAAGTGTTGGGTGAGGAAGAAGGTGAGGAAGAAAGCCTATCCTGAGGGCATATGTAAGTTGCCAATGCTGACCTGGTTCCAAAATACAACTTACCTCTGATCTCTGTTTTAATTAACTTCTGAATCACTGATCCAAAGAGAGTGTGCTGCTCTAGGGTTCTTTTCCTTGTGGCACAACTTTTGCCACACTTATCCGCATGCTTGCGTCAGACGTGTTACGTATACTCCTGAAACCACAGGATCAGCTTTCATAATCTTTCAGCAATTGTCCACTATAAAGCCACGGGAACTCATACCCATTTATATGGAGCCACCCCTAGGCAGAAGAGTGGGATGTTGCTGCCATGTTACCCCCCTGCTAGTGTTACAAATTTGACACTGGCCAGCAAGGGAATAAAGTAAACCGAAAGTTTGTAATATTGAGGTATAGTTTTTATTTTTTGGTATTTTTAGCACCCAAACCCCTATGCCAAAGAATTACTAAAAAACAACAGTACCGCAAAAAAAACTACAAAACTGCTTTGGAGGTCAGGCAGAAGAAATTGACCAAGACATCCATCAGACAGTGATTTCTCAACAAATAGTTATTTGACGACATGGGTGGCAAATATTCACTTACATTTTTTTCTAGGCAGTCTTTGACTGAAGAAGGACATTTCATTGGTCCTCATGTAGATATGAGATACTGAAATCTTTCTCAATGGACAGATATTGACAACATATTCAATGCTCAATAGTTCAACAAAATGTGTTGGTCCATGACCATAATGGACAAGCTAACACAAATTAAATAAAAAAATGTCTTGTTGATTGCCCCCAAATTAAGCATTTTTGGAAACAGGTGGTGCAATATGTCCTAGAACATTATCTGAACTAACTACCTTTGTCCCCTAAATAGATAATTTTGGGGAAATTAGATTTGCAAGAGCTTTCTAAAAAAAAAGGTCCTGTACTAGACTTTAAACAGAAGAATGTAGTTATTTATTTGTGTTCTGTAAAACCTACTCAATGCTCGCTGGCCAAAAACTAAGACGGGGCAGCAATATTTTAGCCACTGAAATTCAAAAAGCAAAACACGGAGAAATAGCTATTTTCTTTTGTAAGGTTCAAAGTTCTCGTTGAAGTTCTTTAAAGATGGAAGAAGAAAAAAAAGTTACAGTCAATATATTAACACAACAGCCAACAGCTTGCCATAGAAAAAGAAATCTGAGGCATCAGAAAAGGTAGGAGGGGAACAGGACCTCCAGAAAATAAACAGGGGATAACAGTTTCAAAGGCTGCAGACACAGACATCGCATTGTTCGAGCCAATTATCAGCGGAAAATAATAACAGCAGATGGATTGAGAGTCAGTGACTTTTCATATGCACTTCAACAGATGATGAAATGCGAGCTCGGTCTGTAAAAAAAAAAAAAAATATAGGCAAAAACATCTTTTAGTGAGAGACTATATCCTACAGATGGAGACCTTCGAAAGCAGCCGATTATTGTCTTTAACTGTAATCCTAATGGAGTGACTCAAGGACCCTTTACATATAGGACACAATTAATAGAAGGCTCTGTTGTAAAAATACAAATATCGGACCAGTTTCTCATTGTGTGAGAAACAAGCGTGTGTTTTGAGTCATTTCGTATAAAACCTGCCTGGTACAGATGAAATATGCAAAACAACAAAAAAGGGAATTACTCATATAAGCAGCCTTTATTTTTGCATTGCAATACGAAACTCTGAACTGAATGTATATGCTAAGTTAGGGGGTAGACTGCTAATTAGTTTTTCTTAATGCTACCAATGATCGTAACACACCTTAATTGTACAATTACAAAGGTCCTAGCTGCTCATGTTTAAGAAGGTGATTATTCTTCTTGGAAAAAAAAAAATAAAAAACTTCCATTTTAATTTTAAAACCGCAGCAATATGACAATTATTATTAATTAGAATGTTTCCTCTTCAGCAATACTTACCTTGCCTCATAGCCAAGAAGTCCTTCTCTTATTGGCTCCAGTTGTGAGGTCTGGTCTCCTCAAAGTAGATCTTGGTCTGAACTTGGATGATCCAGCAAACATGGAATGGATCTGGTCCAAGATTAAAAAGGTTCACCAACTAATAGCAAATGATTTTTAGGAAATTCATTCTAGCATTACTAGATCAGCCAGGTTCACCTATGATAGACTATCTTCTTCAGTCTTGAATAGCTTTAATAAATCAGAGCAAACTGTCAGTCCACCCATTTTGACATGTTTGGCCCTAAAAGGGGTTAGTCATACAAGTGACTCATGTAAGACAAAATATTGAATAGGTGGACTGACAGTGGAGACATATGTCTCATTCAGGAACATTAAAATTATTTCAAGAATGGCATCCTTAGTGTGCACCATGGCAGCTTTTTCATATGCTGGTGAATGGAGCATGGATGAACTCCAGATAGGCCTAAACCCATGGCCAACAACATTGGTGCCTGAAACAAGGCTTTTGGAACAGGAATATGACTTTTCTCCGCCAAGTATTGTTACTGACCCTTTTGCCAATGCCATTATGTTCAATCCAAGACCACTATGTGTTACAAGACTGTTTAGAAAAGTAACTATTATTCTACAAGATCATCCCCAGAAGCAAGTAACATATCTCTATTGGCTGGGAGGGGTGTAATTGTACATAATGTATAGTACCACTGCCTAGATTTAAGTATGTTATGCCCCCTAATGTGACTTCTGCTCACTCATAATGATCCCCCGCAGCTTTTTAACAGCCACTTGCGGTCTATAGCGATCACTGCATGGAATGCAATTCAAATGGCAATTTCCATCACAAGCCATATGACAACACAGAAGAACAATTAGGGGACAGGGATAGACCACAGCACCCTTTAACAAGAAGCATGTAAAGAAGGACAGTGCTCAAGCCAGAAATGTTTTTAAGCTGGGTGGGAAGAAATTTCAGGCGGGTGGCAGTCCCTGTATTGTGACCCAACTCTTCAGTAGCCACCCAAAAACAGCCGGGTGGTTACTGAAAAGTGCCGGGTGGTGTACCCGGCTAAAAGGGGTTGAGCACTGAAGGACCTTCATGACCACACCACTTTGTATTATTTTGGTAAAAAAATTAGGATTTTAAATTGCACTTTAGAATGCACTCTGCAGCAGAAATCTCACCTCCCCAAGGGAATTTTGCCCAATTTTCCTAATATTTTTTCACAATTTAATACCTAAAGAAAATGCTCACTAGCCAAGTGAATCCTGCAATGTCCCATATCACCATCTGTGATGTGACCCATATTACCATCTTTCTTTTTACATTAAAAGAAGCCAACCGTCTATTCCCATGGATGACCATACACTTGGCCTTGCACTGTATCTTTCAACTCTGATCATGGGAGCAGGATATTCAAATACTATATAATGCTGGATTTGTTGCCTCCTGAAATCCGGAGACATGAGTATCCCAAAGGGCTGTAGAAGAAGACTATATTTTAGCCTAGGCAACAATGCAAAGCCAGGTGCACCCATAACATAATAAATGTAGGCAAAGGAAGAAAGTAAATCTCTTTTTTATTATTACAAAGGGGTTAAGATGCCAATGGAACATAAATCAATTTTACTGAAAGGTCCTCCTTTTAAGCAGCCCTGGTGAAGTGAATCATTGCAGCCAAATATGGAAGCAATCTTGTAGCATTTTTTTTGTTATCTGCCTCCAAATACACCTTCCCCACAGATAAGCCCTATTCTAATTGTTTTTCAATTTATAGAACCAATGAACAACAACAACAAAGGATGGATAAAATGCCCCAAAACACATAAACATTCCAATCATATGCACAGGTGTAAAAACTGAATTTTAGACTAACATCTAAATCAGTCTTTCTCGAGCTTTCTAGCTAAGGGGAATCATTGAAATAACTTTCAGGTCTTCCAGAAACGCCATCTATTATTACTATATCCACAGCTCACAGTATATTAGTGTGGTGGTCAATAGGAAGAATCCCTCCTACATTAATGGCCAGTGGGAAGAATGTCACCCTTACAGATTACCAAAAAAGATCACTGGTGTTTCGTTAAGTGACCTGAGGCGCACAAATTGCTCATTGCTCAAGGAACCCCCTAGCAACCTCTGGAGGAACCCTGGGTAAAAAAACACTGATCACTCTTAGTATACAAAATACTAAGCTAATAATAAGCTAAACAATAAGTGAAATGCATATACAGGAGTTATTTCTCCTGGTAGTTTGTATATCTGTTCATTTAGTCCTGTGATTCACCCAGCTTTGCCACAAGGCAAAGCCCTGCCTGGCAGGGCAAAAGAATTATTTTCAGCTGTACCATAGTTGGCTCCTTGTGCTGCCCCAGGCAAAGTACAGCAATTAACTAATTAACATTTAAATTCAAGGTCTCACATTGTCTGTGCTTAAAAATACATTTTCTAATAGTATATAATAAATAATACTAAAAATAATGTAATAATAATCACAGAGCTGTAATAATTTGTGAAACGCGTGCATCAATATTTACTTGTTTATGATTTATGAGTACAAGCATAATAAATATATATATATATATATATATATATATATATATATATATCATTCTTCTTTACAGGAATAGATCAAATTTCATTCTGGGAAACAAAATTGGTATAAAAAACAACGTAATTAACGAAAAAAAAATGTGGGTGATTGTAGTAATCAGCAATATAGTCAAATGTCAACAAGCAACAAACCACCTACCTTAACACTGATATCTCCCACTCGTATTCAATACCACAGACTCGGAGCTTTCGATCTAATGAATCAGGTGTTAAATCGTGTCAGAATTTCTGAGTTTGCTCGGAAAATATACAAAATAATATAGATGAAAAAAAAAAAATGATTTTATATATATATATATATATATATTTATAGACACAAACACAATTTGTAATTATTTCTAATTACAAATACCTGGGAACAGCAGAGACGTCTAACATTTACTACGGGCGTGGTACAAAAAGAGAAAATATGCAAAGGGACAGTTTATATACTGGCTTAGAGTTTTTTTTATCTTCTTTTTTTGCTTTCCAAAGAAGTTGCGAGCATGCAAATGTCATCAGAATCACAAAAGAAATGAGAAAACACTAAAAACAAAATGATTTCAACACAGATATAGTTATAGATAAAACCTATTTTTAAATTGGTACCATTTGTATTTTGTAATAAAGTTTATGTGCAACTCAGGTTCCATGGCTAAAGCTGCTTCAGGGGGACCGCTAATCCACTGTTGCTGGCAGGTTTCTGCCAGTCCCCCTTACACCGACATGCTGCACACTCCTCTTCCAACCAATAGGCAGTGACCACATTACTAACGCCATCTTCTTTTAAACAGAAGAGAAGATTAGGGACTGGAGTGCCACATGAATAGATAAGTAAAAGGAAAAAATTGGACTTTTCAATGCAATACCAATTAAGGGCATGGAAAGGTAAGTAGAGCTCAGAGTTCTGCTTTAAATTTTGGAATAAAAGCCCTGGCATATTTTACAGCTAACCAGGACATCAGTGAGATTTTCCGCAAATCTTCAAGTAAGAAAAAAGACAGCGTGAAATGAAAATTGAAATTTCTTTTAATTAATTCAAGTAGGGAAACAATTGAAAATCTCCTTTAGATCTACAATTGACAATGTAAGCTTCTCTGGTTTAATACTGACTGCAGAAATTGGTAAGGTTTGTCCATGTCAGTGTTTCCCCACCTTTTTAACACCCTTGAAATACCTTTTAGGACTTCAGGGAACCCCTTTTACATTTACTATAGCTACAACTCACAGTAGATTAGTGTGATAGTCAGAGAAAAGAATGTCTCTAATATTGCTGACCATTGGGGAGAATGTCATCCTTAGAGAGAGCCAAAAAGATTACTGGTGACACCACGAGAGGCACAAATTGCTAATTGCTCAAGGAACACCTAGGAGGCTCTGGAGGAACCCTGGTTGTGAAATACTTGTCCATGTATTGTTTAGGTAAATCTAAAAGGAGATCAAAATCATTCACTCTTATGTGCTAAAAATTAGTCTGCTGGACTCCAAGCAAATTTAAAAGATACAAGTTATTGCAGATCTGTAATATTACATTATTGGCTTTATTTTTCCTTTTTTATATATATTTATTATAATTTTATTTAAAACAAAGTAGGAATCTAAATGGTATCAATTTTCCTGACATGTCAGACTAGGAGAGGACATACCACAAGGAGACAAAACATTGTCCTGCTATACTCATGTTCTAGCGGAGAACACACTGCTAGGAAAGGACAGATTGATACAGAGAGGAGACAATGAGCCCGATTTATCAAAGCTCACCAAGACTGGAGAAGATAGACTATCACGAGTGATCTTAGATGATCCAGCAAAGCTGCAATATATCTGGTGCAGGATTGCCAAATAAAAGCAAATTAGTTTAGGAAATCCACTCCAGGTTTGCTGATCACCCAGGTTATCCCATGATAGTCTATCTTCTCCAGTCCTGGAGAGCTTTATTAAATTAAGTCAAATTGTGCTGTAGTTCCCCAACAAGAAACATGTTGATAGAAGGGGAAAGCAGAGTATTCATTGGTATATTACTTCTCCAGAGAGGCCTGTAGCCAAGGCCCCTAGTACACCACAAACACACGTCATGTTTTCTTGCATGTTGTTTTGCATCAAACAGCCAATTCAGGTGAAATGAGAGAAATAGTTAGAACCAAAATGATTAAAGCCGCATTTTATTAAAGTGGAAGGTGGAGTTTTGGAAGTGCTTGGGTGCTTTAGCTATCATTTATGTAGTTGTTTTGTGTATTTAGTGGTTTGCCTGGGGTTTGACTTTAAATATCAAGATGTATTATGGATAGCCTGATGCAATGAGTACGGCGGAAAGGTTACAAAACAGAACAAGCATGCCTCAGAAACCATCTGTTACTTCTCAATCGTTGTCAATTCCCCCTGCCTCGTCCCCACCCCAGACACAGGCCTCCACAAGTGCCGCAAAACCCAACAACTATCACATTCGTTTCCTGCCAGGTAGATTTCAAAACAACTAACAGTACACAGAGAAGAAGCTTTTATACAGTAATTTGTATCTATGAGCTGAAATTCTAAAAGGGGGAAAAAAACAAAAGTGTATTTGCATGTTGGTAGCCTGAGTCATTACTCTTGCATGCATCTTAATTGTGCTGGGAAGGATTTAAAAAACCACAGACAGTCATGGCTATGGTACTTGGCTTGTACCAAGATGTGCCGATTCCCAGCACTGCTATGACAAAAAACTTCACCCCTGCGCTGGTTAGAGAACAATGAGCAAGGGCCCGTGCAGACGCAAGATAAATGTTTTTCAAAATAAACAATTTCTGACTCATCGTCAGATTATTGTTCATCAAAAAACTGGTCTTGATGATCATTCGTAATGATTCTCGGGTGCTAAAAAAGATTAAGCTGGGAGGATTTGGTTGGGTGATTATCGTTCATTTTCAAGAGCATGTTGAGATATCAATGGACCATGGACACCCTTGTCATGCACAACCAATAGTCAGTTGACCTGTCCTACCAACATCTGTGGTCAGCATAGTGATCTGCTGAGCTATGTGAACAAGCGCACCGCTCTCTTATGTACTGAGCGCCCATTCCCCAGAAATTATTTGTAACTCTTACAAACCAGTCAGCTCTAAAATGAACAAAGATGAACTCTAATTAGCTACTATTGGCCATCGCATCCAGTACACAATCACTGTTGTTTGTGATAACTACAAAGGTATGACAAGTCAAGGACGTTTCTACTATATTTGGATAGTGTTGGGAAAGATCAGATCTTTTTTAAGGTTTTTACTGCTCTTCAGGGTCCATGACAGAGATTTCCTTTTATGTCTTGTCCTTCTACCAATAGTTTCACTATATAGCTAGCAAGGAAAAAAAAACTATGACCTTGTTAGGGCTATGCCTCACAATATGTGACATGGGATTACCCAGGGCGTGGAGTCTAAATGTCTCCTAGTCTTTGCCGAAATCCCCTACAAGCAGTGATGGGTCAGTAATTCTAGTGGTCACCAGACTTCTTTGGAACACCAAGTTGCAGACCCCAGGCTCCTCATAACCCCAGGGGTGTGCAGAAAAGGTGGTATCAGTGAAGGGACAGCCAAAGATCAAGTACTGGATAGGCAGGAGTCTCTGTAAGGAGCTTAGGTGGCAAGCTAGGCTATGAAGTCCAAGGTGGTACAAGGTCAGGGCAAGCAGAAGACATGATGCAAGGTTTAGGTCAGGCGGAAGTCAGGTAACCAGAAAGGCAATCAAGCACATTATAGCTGGGTAAAACCTTAGGGTAAAGTCACAGGTAACAGGTTGAAGATCCAGCAACATAAGTCTAGGACAAGGGAGCTTTAAATAGGACTAGAAGAATATAGCAGGACAGGACTGAATCCAGGAACTGCTGCTCATTGGCTGCAGCACATACTTCACACAACATCCTATTCAATTGTGCACAGCCTCAGTGTATGAGCTGGGGATGCAGAGAAAGGTACATTTCAAGTGGAAACTCCATGGCTAAAGGGAGGCTGTAGATGCTACTAAACAGACAATCCGCAGGTGGAGTGGTATGTAAAAGCTATATCCAGGATTGAATCAGTACACCTGAAGTCCAAATACAGAATTATTCCCAAGAAAACTACAGGGAAAGATTATAGATATAATACGTGTTTTGGGGTAAACCCCTCACCTCATCAGGGCTTTGAAGTTTATATAAACTATGGGAAAAGCAAAATGTGGTATTAAGTGTGACAAATACACATTGATTCTCAATAGCCAGTTAAGAAACACTGCACATTATGCCTGTTGAAGAAGGAGGGAGGTTAAGGTTTTATCTGCAAAATGCATTCAATTCATATACTTCTGCTATGCATTTCAAAGCTAAATTTGCTTCTTTTCATTAGAAACAATGTGTTTGGTGTTTAAAGGTTGCCTACCAGAAGACTGGACACCTTACAAACAAAAATAACACTTGATATACATTTTTTTTATGTATAACAAGTGTTACAGGAGAATTATTAGTACCAGCACTATGTCTCACCCCCGCCCCCATCAAAAAAGAGACAATTTAGCAAATGCAGGTGTTCTACTAATGAAAATCATTTCGATTTCCGTCTGTGTTGCAGGGTTACCCTCGCATCCTGTCTGGTAAAATGTTGTCAGAAAGCCAAGAGGCCAGGAAGTGAGGGTACAACTTTCTAACTGAGCCCCAGATATAGCAGTTATGAATAGACAAGGATTCTAACCCTCAACCAGTATATCCAGAGCATAAAAAATGTTTTGGCTGGACATGCACTCTTAGTTTAGAATGGCAATCTTAAATGTAATATAGTAAGATTATGGTATTTAAATGAAACCAAGGCTTTTGTGAATTCTTCAACCAAAGTCTCCTATTCTTTGCCCTCATTGCAATATATACCAACATAGAATGAAGATCAGTTAATACCTGCATACTGATGTGGCCCCCTATGCCTGGCTCTGTTCATATTCTTCTTAGCCAATGTGCTTGTGTGCCTTTTTAACCATAAACATTAATACAGGATCTGCCTCTAAGAAGCCCTTCAGGAAGGGGGTTATTGAAGTATTTCAGGTTCTAAGGTCATTGCTACCCCTATACCAGTGTGTCAACGGGCTTTGGGTCATATCATTCACCTAGACATCAGTTTGAGAACCTTCTGAGATCATTCTAAATTTATTGACATATGCATTTGGCCTGCAGTTGCCTACCTTCTGACTTACAGTTAATCTGTTTCAAGAAGGTTTTGCATTCCCATAAACTTGTACAGGTATACAAAACCCATCTAATGGGTTGCAAGCTCTTTCACACAGATCCTTACGCATGAGATTCATAATTTCTGACCTGTAATGGGGGAATGACATAAGTGTATGCATCGAGGGGGAGATCCTTTACTGACTTACCCACCAATCCGCATTCTCCCAATTCTACCTTCTTCTTGAGTTTACATTTCTTTATTACTCTCTCCACCTTCTCGATTTATTTTTCCCATTTTACTTTTCCAGTGACAATCCAGTGCCAATTGTGACACCACTTAAATTTTAGCTAATAGGCTCTACATTCAAGGAAACCAGTTAATGTCCTATAAGAAGAGAATCACCACCCCTGCATATGATGCAACTTATGTGCAGGGGTGGTGCAGGGACCCCCAGCATCAAAAGGCCTTTAAATTGTTGACCAAAAGCATCCTTCACTAATGGCATCTTCCAGGCCTCCAAATCCCTACTACATACCACCTATGGAGAGAACCTGTGCCATCAGTAGTACACACATATTGTGCTTTGGGAAACATTTTTTAATACATAATTAAATCACTGATGCAAAGCAAAGAAGGTAAATCTTGTCACAGCTGGGCCACTTGTCTTCTAAAGTTGGGTATTCTTACAAATCACACACATTTTTTTTATAATCTGTAAAAGGCAAACACCTGTCTCCCTGGTAATTTATTAATACCGAGACTGTTTGACCCTCCAGTAACGCACCCACAGGGGCCAGTAACTCCATCACAGCAACACATAACTTGAAGGCATTAAAACAACAAACGTTGTTCCCCGCTGTTCCTCACACCTCTACAAAAAGGCTCTTAGAAATTGCTGGTCATGCTGGCTCTTTCTATGAGTTCCTTCCATGTTCGGTAAATATGATGGGAGTAAACACTGAATTAGGTTTTTATTGTTCTTAACTCCTTCATGGCTGCACTCATGTGGCCATAGTAAATGATAGTGCTGTATATTTGTTTTTTGTTTTGTTTTTTCAGGTTCTTAGCACATATGCATTCTTTAGCTATTTCCTTGTGGAAAATGGAAAAAAAATATGGCAAAGGAGTGTTGAGGCTGCCATTGCTTTATCAGGTGCCTATTGTCAGACAACAATATTCATGAGCTGGTTTGGTAACTGTACAATTTGCAAATATATATGGACGAGCTGCTACACTATGCTGCCTGCATGTCCAAAGCTGGCGTTATATGGCAACCGTGCCTTACTGATCCTCTTATATCCATGCAAGTCTACCAGGCATCATCTATGCAATCTTCAACAAAAACTCCATGAAGCCCAAAAAATGTGGCCTTCAGTCCATACCTTTTTATTTTTTTAAACTGGGAAAGAATTCTTAGCACAAATGATGTAGTTAAAGGGCACACCTCTGCTCTACCAATGAAGAAATACAGGGTGATAAACCCCAATAGTGCTTCTTTTGTACCACCACTGCTCCTACTTGGCAGGGGTTGTAAATACCAATGCAGCCATTCTTGGGTTGGAAGAAATGTTAAGTGTTGTATGAATAAGACAGTGCAGGAATTGCTGCAAATATATTCATGAATCTTAAAGAGGAACTTTTGAAGAGTAACAAAGGCTACAAGGATTTAAATCCCACTAAATGAGGAACATCCAGCCTCACAAATACGGTGTGTGCTTGTCTATGTACAGGTAACACTTGCTAGGGTTCCTTAGAAGAACATATCCCTAGAAGATCACGTACGCCATGTACCATTAAGAATGCTGAACGGATGTCTGACACTTGCAACAGTGGCCAATCATGCTTGACAGCATCTGACGATGACGAGGTGGGGGAAGACACAGGGTTGCAGAACGGTTTTCACAAAAAGCCCAAGCAAAACAAAGCCTCAATATTTAGATGTGTTTTGCATGGTTAGTCAACTAAATAATTTTTTTAAAGACTTTCCCCTTATGATATTTTAGAAACTAGCCTGCGACACCCTATGGTGGAAGAAGTATCAATTAAATAAGTACTTCTTATAAGCCTTTTTTTATAATGCTAGATTTATGTAAGGGTGAGTTGAACTTTTTCATAATGCTTTCTAACATAGAAACAGGGCCAATCGGACCATAAGGCAAAATGATGCTTCTGCAGCAATTTCTTGATAGGAAAAAGGCTAGTTCTGGCACACTTGGGCACCTTTTTTAATTTTTTTTTTAAGCAGCCTTTCCATACTAAAAGATCCACTTTCCTATCAGCCCTCTGCCACCTTTACTAAATGAAGACTGTGGCAAATTTTACTTTAAAAAGTACTTACCTGCGGATGGCAATGTTAACAATGAGTTGTTAGATGGCGAGCCAAGCCTTCCCAGTGGTTGGTGGTTGTCAGTGACTTGCCATGTACACCCTCTCCAGGTTATAGAGGAGACATCACATGGCCGGAGTGATTTTCTAATATAATATCTGCCAGGGCTTCCAGTGAAGGGTACAGTGATGAGGGTGGTGGGGGGAAGTTGTGTGACAAAAAGTTGACTGACCTCTGGCAGCTAAAAGTTTAAAACTGCACCTTCATAGAAACATTTAGGGCAGTGTACTAGCACGTGTTTGATGTTGCAACTAAAAATTTAAATCACAAACAGAAATGATACCTGTGTGTGCTTCAAGTGGCAATCCCTTCTTGGAAGGTTCCCTTAATTATGCTTTCTAAAAAACCTTTACCAGTGCACAGTCCGGTTTTCCCAGGCTTGCCATTATGCTGAAAGAACATTCGGACCTGCCTGTTTTTTTTTAATCTCATTATAACTAAATATCAATATCAATTAAATGTTCCTAATGATGGTTAGATTACAAGAACCAACCAAGCAGAAACTGAGCAGTCTCCATCCTCTATGGGAATCACAGGTCAGCCTGTAGCGGAGTGTTTGGAATATTTACCATGTTGCATAATTCTTATGTGGAAGTGGTTGTAACGTCTCTGCAGAACACGCTGTACGCCCAGGACCTTCTCAAGGCCTCACAAACAAAGCATCAATCCAGGCAGGCTATGTCCCTGCAGGTCTGTGTGGAAGTCGGGGAGACAGTGTTTATTTAGGAGGGCTTATTGATGGTGGGAAAAGAAGATATTTCTGGTTCTGGTACCTGCGTCTCATGATTTCCAGCTACAATCTTTATTACATACATGCACATACATTATGTTTGGAGTTTGCTCAGGTTTACTTTATGATCATATATCCTACTCCTACTCCTATTTATTTTTTTTTTAAGTAACTTGTGTCGTTCCCATAGAGGTAATGCTATTTATTTCAGGATTATGGATTTAAAGATAGGTAAGGTAAGATCTGCGTATAATATGCTTTTCCTGGTTCTTCATTACCCAACATCAACATGCCTGTGATTTTTTTTCTTTTCATTACCTTATTTTAGACACAGTGATGCTAATATTAATTCTCAATGCTTCCCCATGCAATATAGGTTAGTGGAAAGGGCCCAAAGAGCACTGTGCATAGCTCCCTGAAAACATCACGGAACCTTTTTGCATGCAGGCCACACCATACAAATAATAATAATAATAATGCTAAGCCTTCAAGATTGAAAAAACTGAAAGCCAATGGATGAAAAGGATGGCAAGAGGACAGGTCTGACTTGGGGTGGTCTTTTTTTGACTTGCTGCTGCTAATGCACATAATAAGTAATTTAAGTACATAAAAGAAGCCTGAAAAATTGTATAAGATGGAAGGGAATGCTGGAATCTGGATTTAAAGTTTATGTAAAGCCATGTTATTATAAAGTGGTAAAGGGTTAGATCCTCCATCATATTTGATGTTGCCTGTGTCCCCCAATATGGACATTTCACCCATTAATTTGTGCCAGTGAGCTCTATCATTGAGAATAAAATAAGAAAAAAGTCTAAATTCTGAAATACAGGAATAGAACGGAAAGATGTCAGTGAGAACACTTGTTTCAGATCCTCTTTTTTAGTGAGGATGTCCTTTCACTTTCTGTTGTGTGTCTATGGGACAGGAAGTAAAGGGAAATCTGCCCAATAGGATGCAGATGGTAAAAACAAAAAAACACACGTTTTCCCACCTTGTCCAAAATGAAAGTTTTGAATTCAGATATAAAAAGAATATTTTAGGTCAAACATTAAAATGCACAATGAAGTAGGAACTGTGCCATATGCCAAACGTTCTAAAGGAATACACATAGTTTTGTGATCTTTGTTTTGCAATATGGCTGTAATGCATATGATGGTAATGTGACTTTTCATGGGTTGCAGTTCTGCAGACTCCACACCAAAGCTTCCCCACTCCCATCAGTGCACATGGAGGACATTCCCAATCAAAGTCTGATTTAGGATTTTAGCTTACCCAGGACAAATGTTACATTACATAATATGTTGGTAATATATATATATATATATATATATATATATATATATACACACACATAAACAAATTAATAATAAGAATTATAACCATTTTATTCACTGCACTATTCTAAATAAATTCAGAATAATTTTGGCCTTGTTGGTGGATGTGGAGGCACAAACAAGCCTCACCCCTGGAGCCCCCAATTTCCAAAAAGAACATGGTGGGTGATTAAACCAGCATCTACCTAAAGCTAAAATATCTAATTTGGGTGAATCTGAGTTAAAATAGAATCTAAAAACCTTGTGTATGAGTCCCATGAGACGAGTGGAGAAGGTCCCTATGCTGACAGTTCAGGCATGTGTCAGGAGGAGAACTCCATGCTCAGTAACCGAAGTCTCATGGGGAACATGCGGCTGATTGCACAGACAGAGCTGCCCTTTGAACTACATACATTGTAAACAATGGGCTTATTGGGGAGATGACTCAACAAATAAAAGCACAATACAAGCTGAGAATGAGTGACCTGCTAAGAAGCCAGACCCCATGGAATGTGTCAAGTGTCCGGTGCCATACAAAAGCCCCTCTGTCTGCATGGTTGCCAACGTTGTCACTGGGGGTCACAGTCAGATCACAGCTAAGTATTTGACTAATGTTGAAGAATATAAAGCGCTGAATGAAGAGAGACATGCTTTATTAAAGAAAAAGTATTCTTTTATAATATTTAATTAGCTTCTTTCTTTGCACCAGGGTTGTCTATATTTATAACTCTTATTTTGGACTATGGTCCTTATTGAACTTTGGTCTCTCTCAATCTCATATCTCTATCTCTCGATCTTTCCATATATATAATATATATATATCAATATATATCCATATATATATATCCATATATATATATATATATATATATTTATTATATGTGTGTGCTTATATACTTTTTTTATATTATATAATAATATACATAATATTTTATTATAATTTTATTATAATTTTATATATAATTAGGTTTTATCATAGCCCCCTTGCAAAGACTCACAAATATCTGATCATGCCTGTAAATTCCACCTGTGATGGGGTGGCAACAATGCAGCACGGCTTCTAAATTCAGAGCATTGTTGTCACTCTCACAGTGGAAGGAAAAATATTGCAGGGGCATGACTATCACCCTGTAAGGATGGGTTTGCTCAGTTCGGGAAGGTAAAAGAAGTTTTTTAATTACCTTACAAGGGTTGTGCATCGCACAAAAATAGGATTAGGGATGTACTTGGATGCAATCCAGTCATAAAAAAAACACACCGATTCATGCAAGCAGAAACTTTCCCTGCAGCATATATTCCTGCCACTAGATGTTCTCAGTCTTATAGCCAGCATCATTCAAACTATCAAACTACTTTATTTGAGCCCATGCCATCCTAAACATAGCACAGCTGGTGTATGAGCAGAAAAAGGAGAATCAGCACAGTAATACAATCATTTGTCTGTCACCCAGTCATCATGTCAGCAAATGAAGTATAAAGCTTATTGGTATCGGTTACGTGTTGGTAATCAGTTCTGATCCTGGAGCCAATCCCTGAATAGTACAAATGACAATTTTGTTTGAGTATAAAGAATACAACAGAGAGAGAAAGAGGGTTTTTTTTACAAAAATGATATAATACAATGTGATACATTGAAATTATACAATCTTATAGTAGCACATTTGTAGGACCCTTCCCCCATCTGTATTTACATTCATACATTCATACATATCTCCCATCCTATTGTGTGTGAAATTCCCCCATCTAGTAGATTGTAAGCTCTTCGGGGCAGGGTCCTCTTCTCCTGTATCACAGTGGCTATTAGTCTGTCATTTGAAATCCCTACTTAATGTACAGCGCTGCGTAATATGTTGGCGCTATATAAATCCTGTTTATTATTAATAATAATAATAATAATAATACAGTGAGGGGGGGTCTTTGCTCTTGAAAATTAGACAATAGCATCTATTTGTGCTGGTAAAGTGGAGTTTTAAGCAGTAACCACCAATAAAGAAAAGAAATATTTCCTTGATCATATATTTTAATTGTTTCTTTGTGATATATATATAGATATATATATATATATATATATATGAGTTTCAATCTGAGACTTTATACATATTTTCATAAGGAACCTACTTTGTTATAAAATTCCAGATATGTCTTTACACAGCGTAATCTTCTAAATGAACGTGATATTCATACAATTTAAAAAGCATTCAACAACTACTGTATATTAAAAATATTGTCAAAACCTTTAATCAATATAAAGTCAGAACACAAGTAAGCAATTATAATTAATTTTTTTCCCAAATTTTAACCTCAAGTGAATTAATTCCATTATTTGCATTATAATGGTTTTCTTTTCCATATTCAGAGCGATCAGCCCATGGCAAGCAGAGGTTACTTACTATTTTATTTGTGACTAAGCATCAACAATATAAAGTAAGTTATCACCTATTTAACTGTTCATGATGTTACATTGAAATGGCTGTTATGATTTTCTGTTAGCATAGTACTTACAATTTTATATTATTTGACATGTATCTATAAACTGATGGTATGATGTATTATTATAATTTCTAAGGTTTCCCAACCCCCTGAGGAAGCCCAGTAGCGCGAAACACTTCGGGTATTTAAGAAACTAATTTACAGTAACACATTGCAAATATTTACCAGCACAAATAGATGCTATTGTCTAGTATTGAAGACCCCCCCCCCCTCACTGTAAATACAGATGGAGGAAGGGTCCTACAATTGTGCTACTATAAGAATGTATAATTTCAAACTATCAGATTTTATTATATAACTTTTGTATACTTTTAATACACAAAGCCAGCCAAAAAAATCCTCTTTCTCTCTCTGCTGTATTCTTTAAACACAGCGAATGAAGTAATAAGCTCCTTGGGCTTCTTCCTCCCACACCCCAGCCCAGGTACAGCAGGTCATATTCAGGTATTTGCACATGTATTTTGAAAATATAAATATTCTACAAATGCTATTAAGATCCCAGGTATACTGAATTATTCCACAATTTCAGGGCAAAGTTTAGCCTTAACCTGTGACTTTCTCACAAAAAGAGAAAATGTTATGCCAAAGTTAAAATTTACTTATAATTAAATTTTGGGTGCAAAATTTGTTGCATGACTCACAGCATACACACAAAATGCTGTTGGGTTTCTGTGAATGATTTTGCACATAAGTTTATATGTAACAGTTTCCACATTCCATAAAAGCAGAGCAAAACCCAGCCAAATTATAGTTATCAAGTGTAAACTTTTATTTACTGGTTTCACAGGGGCCGCAGACAAAAGTTCTGAGTACTCCCCATGCATTTACCATGTGGTTTAAGGATTGTGTTATTTGTACATTCAAAGGCCTCTTGATTCAAAAACACCATAAAAATGAGTCACACTAATTGCTAAATTGCAAGTGTAAAGGAAACATAATTTGTTACAAATAAACCAAATTACAGTTAAAAGCAAATATCTTCAAAGTGATTACATTGCAGAAGCATCCGATGGTTTCTTCTATGGGTGCATCTGAAAAGTTCAAGTTTTGTGTAGCATCCAGGCAACACTTTTTATGTTTCTAGTATAGAATTTTTTTTTCCTATAGTAGCCATCAGATACTATTGGGCAAGAGGTCATGAGATCACTCTTTAAATGCATTATAGCAGGGGTCCGCAACCCTAGGTCTGACAGGTGAGACGTGCACCATGTCTTCTGGAGACATTGCAGGCTTAGGGCAGTGGGCAGGATATGCAGTGCAGAGTACATACATTTAGTGGTCCGCAAGCCTCAAAAGGTTGAGGACCACTGCAGTATAGTATCTACATGTGAACTGACAACATCAAGCAATGCAACTTTATTAGGTATTGCTTGGGTGTAGGTTAGGAGAATAACAATTTCCAAAACTTGTCCATAAAATGGCAACCTCTTGATTGGTCTGCATTACCAGTTTTTATCACTCAATTTGTCCATTCAGAAGTACTTGGAAGGATGATCAGTTACTAAAGTGCAGCCCTGAAGAGAAGAGCCAAGACACCTGAAACGTGTTGCCATGTTAAGACTTGAGAACCAAAATAATTTTTTGAAATTGAAAATAAGATGCAAAAAGTCCTCTTACCAATCAACAAAATTCTTAATTGCCACCTCCTAAAAATAAATATCAAAAACACAGAGAAGTGACCAAATGGCCTATGGCTGTTAAACAGTTTAAAACAACCTAGAGCAAGGAGGTATGTGGCAGTTACATTGTAAACAAATAAAAAGTTTTTTTTTTGTATTGATTAAACATATGTAACGCATATCAAAAATAATAAATTCAAGGTTAAAGGTTTGAATAATAAAGGATTCCCAACTCGTTTTGCAGGGACAACCTGCTTTTTTAGGGGGAATATCAGAGGCAAAAGCAGTTTCAAAAAGAAAATAAACCCTCAGTGAAAACTTCAACCTCAGAAAGTAGTTCTACAAGAGACATTATAACCCTGAAGTGAGCCACTGCACCCACAAGACCACTATTTCCAAAACTGAGAGATGTAATTTTTCTACACAGATGTCTTTGAAAAATGTCATATTCTCAACATTACTGATGATGCAGAAAGTTTACGACCAAGCAGGACTTTTAAGAGTGGAATAGGAAAAGTAAGACCCAGCTTCTTCACCCTTCTTTTTGTACTGGTGACTATTGTTATCAACTAAAGTGAAGAAAATACTGAACTTTTTAAGTTCTCCCTAGAACAAAAGATAAGGGGAAAACTTTTATTGGGGATACTTGTTCTAGGTACAACTAACAGGGGAATTTCCTAATTTTGGGATGTTTCCTGTAAATTTCTTATGTGTTTCTAGGACACAAAGTAGGTGGAAACGTGTCAATGGTACATAGAAATGGTAGGGGTTTTAACTATTTTCTAATATATCCAAAACAAGAAATCCTTAGGATAGGTCTAAGGTGGTGTAGAGGTTAACACTCTCAGCTGGGTCCCAGGTTCGAATCTCGGTCAGGGCATTATCTGCATGGAGTTTGCAGGTTCTCCCTTTGTTTGTGAGGTTTTCCTTCAGGTACTCTGGTTTGCTCCCACATTTCAAAAACATACAATTAGATTAATTGGCTTCCCCGAAAAAATGGACCATAGATTGTAATAAAGACATATGACTATGGTAGGGATGTTGGATTGTAAGCACCTTTGAGGGACAGCTAGTGACATGATCATGGATTTATATGTTGGTGCTATATAAAAACTAGTTATTATTAATAATAATAAAAAAAACAACAACAGTACACTTCACAAAGTGTACCAGAATATATTTATTTTTAGGGATTTCCACATCATTTTGCCCATATAGTGTAGATCAGGTGTCCACAAATGTTTGGAGTTATGGTGTAGTTACTGCCCTGAATAGAATGCTATAGAAATCTAATAAAATAAGTATTTTATTTAGTGACTAGAACAACAATGTCTCAATCGACTTCTAATATGCAAGTGAAATGGTTTATTGTCTTCAATTTATCATCAAATCTGAATTTACTTAGACTACGATACAACTCATCCAACCTGACGTGCAGATGTGCAGATGACCAAAACCGAAACCGCTACTTATTTAATAAAACGAATTGTAAACCCTTGACATAACCTGCTTCCACATCAGCACAATCAACTCACGTTTTGCTTACTCATTCCATATACTTATGAGTCACTGGTGTTCGTAGTTTTAGTGAATACATTCAGTTGTACGGCTACGCCAAAGGAAAAGGGAGAGGTTTCCCAATGGAGGGACAAGTTCCTGTGTGTTTCCTATCTCCAGCCTGTCCTGCAGATAAACCAATGGAATAGCTACTATTTCAGAATCATTTTCAGAACATTTTCTATGTCATAATTTGGAGAAATTCACTACACAGCAAAAATATTCCAACATCTCCAATCAAATCTACAGCAAAATTAACTGGCCCTATGAATGCCCTAAATGTGAAACAACTGTCTTTTAAAAGGAATTTAATTTTAGTATGAATTATTCTGATCAGACCCTGTCACTTTCCGTTTTCAATATACAGTGACATTTACAGTAAGTCTCATTATATCCCATCACACTTAAAGTGACCTTGTTATTTACAATGTTACTTTGTTGTTCTTTCTTCCATCATACTGGCTGCAAACTAAGTTATTTCAGATGGAGCTCAAGCTTCTACAAGGTGGCTGATGTCATCTTCTGTAACATTTGACATGTTCTGGCTTAACAAGTGCCTATCCAGGCTGGAGTAATGGGACTGATTTATTAAAGTTCCCAAGACTGGAGAAGATAGAATATTATGGGAGAACCTGAGTTATCCAGCAAACCTGGACTCTTTTCGTATTCATCCTTGACTGATGAACTTAAGCCCTGAAGAAGGAGGAGGCCTGTTTCCCTAAAACGTATTGGCTGGGTTTGTCATTTTTCAATTAATAAACATTTAAATGTGATCTAACGCCTTTCCACTGTGTGTTGTAGGTGCTCCTAACCCCACACCTTAAAAATAACATGATTTATGACAACTTCAGGTAAGAGTACCCAAAGCTGTAGGTGCACAATACTTCTTACCCTTCCAACTGTCAGTGGAAAGCAGCACAATGGCTCAGAGGTTAGCACTATGCCCGCGGTGCCAGGTTCCAGGTTTGAATGTTGGACAGCCCACTATCTGCATGTGTTTGCATGATATTTCTCCTACATTCCAAAAACATGCATTTAGGTTAATTGGCTTCCCCCAAAATTGACCTTAGATTGTGGTAATGACATATGACTATGGTAGGGACATTGGAGTGCGAGCCCCTTTGGAGGACAGTTAGTGACATGAATATGGACTTTGTACAGCACTGCGTAATATATCGATGCTATATAAATACTGGATAGAAATAATATTCTGGATACAGACAACATAATATAACATTTGTAGGTGCAACAACATGGCTCACAATCAACTCACCTCAAAAACTTGTCAGGGTCATTGTCCTATTGCTGCATTGATATTAGGCGACCATCTGCTCAAAACCTGCAGAAATTCATGGAGTCTAAGCCTGCAAAAGAGAAACATAGGATTAAGCCATGATTGTCTGAAAGTACATAATACTTAGTACATATATATTTAAAATGCAGTTAAAGTGTATTCAAGAAAACATTTTTATATTTTGAATAAGCCCTCACTCCAAGCAGCTTTACCTGTTCCCTATCAAAATGTATTAGACCTTAAATCTTTAACTTAGTCACATTGACTTTTTTTTTACATTTTGGGATTTCTTGAAGATTTTATGTTTGTCCAGGGGATGCAACTCACCAACTTCAGGATTGCTAGAAAGGGCCAAACAATCTGTTTATATGGATATGGCATCACTAGCATCACCAAAGTTTGTTGGTGTTAGTTAAGGAAAAGTGAAGTCCAGAAAAGTTTAGGATTATAGATTTGCAAGTCATTGAACTCCCAACAAGTTTAAACACAGACACATAAAAGTGGTCAGGGGTAAGTGTGAAATTGGTGCGGTGCAACTTTTATGAAGCAAAATTAGGAATTGTGAATTTACGAATTAAACCACAATCTCATCTAAAATCCTGCCAAAATCAGCCTGGCCAGTAACTTCTTTTTACTAAATTCTTTTTCTTAGATGCTTCTTGAATCTTTTAGGCAAAGGCTTAGATGAGGAAGTAAAGTATATTCATTTATATAACAGTATTGTAACATGTGGGGCTTATGTTCATCCTCTGCGGTATTTGTGCACGTGTGCTTTTAATTGTGTTAGCATGCATGTGTAGTTTGGCCAGTGTACAATGAGAACATATTTTGAGATGTTTTCTTGAATATCGGTCAAAAGGATTAGATGGAAAAATGACCTAATTTCTACCAGCTCTAAACAAATATATTGTCGTCATAGCTTGTGGTCTAAAATGAGCAAACAAACCTTTAGCTTCATGATTTAAAGAAGTGGTATAGTATTTTACTTTTTTTTCTTCTGCCTACCTTTCCCCCACAACCTGTGCTTCAAACTGTTTTTTGTCACCTTTTAAAACAAAATATCATCACCTAAATTCATAGACCAGGTCTTGGTAGTGCCATTTCCAGCTGCAGGGTTTCAGTGATTCAGAGCCACAGATACACACCCTAGTTGGTTCCCAATGGTCCCTTTTTTCTGATGTCATGGCCTGCAAAGCCCGTACTT
>NC_092865.1:54715332-54923789 GCF_032062135.1 Pyxicephalus adspersus | reverse complement strand
AAAAAAAAAAAAAACAATATGTGTAAAGTAGGAAAAATGGTCAAGCTGAAGGAACTAGAGTCAAATGTTAACGGCAGGAAGACTGGGCTAGAGCATCTTCAACGGATGGTTCAGTGGAGCATTCCCAGTGTACAGTTGTTAGAACCTACCAGGAGTGGTCCAAGAAAGGACAAATTATGGGTCATTATTTTGTTTGGGTAATTCATCTAGATAGATTTCACAGAAAGTTATACTGTAGAACAAACAGCAAAAAAAAGTAGAGTGCAGTGTTCCCCTAAGCACCTTTCAGCTAGGTGCACCAGACATTTTTCAGTAACTACCCGGATGTTTTTGGGTTGTTACAGAAAAGCTTGGTCACAACATAGGGGGCCGCCACCCGTCTACAGCTTCTTCCCAACCAGCCTAAAAAAATTCTTTGCGTAATACTGGAGTACATATACTGACCTCTGTCCACTGGCAAAAGTGTGTAAAACAAGCAAGTGAGCACCAAAACTGGAGCATAGGGCAATGGAAGAAGATGGCTTAACCTAATGATATACAAAAATATAAAAAGCAAGTAACTGACTGACCCCATATAAAAGAAATTAAAGTTTGGGAGGATTTATATTAAAAAAAAGTATGGGTCATATTTAAAAAAAAAACAAAATGTACTGCATATGAGCTGTTTAAAAGTTAAACAGTGCAGTGTCTGTTTGAAATAGGCAAGAGCCTTTAATTCATAAATCTGTGTTTGTACAACAACAAACAGGCATAAAAATTTTGCTGAGTATCAGATATTTTAATTGCTCTTGGCAAGGGCTGAAAAGAATATAAAATCATGTATAGGAACAAGAAAGGGATCTGGGAAGGGCCCGGATGTTTAGACAGTTAATTGAGATTCAACACATTTTCACTTGGGATACCGTCTATGTAAACTCCTGAGCATACATGTCTACACAACACATCGACTCCACCCTGTTGCATTAATAAGGACGAATCCAAGTGATTTCAGAATTGAATAATGCCAGTTTTCTTACTTTTGTCTAATAGTTGAACTAGATATTTTATTATTGAAATTAATGCCATACTCAAAAATAATTCTTGCTCTACCTTCTTTCTCCCAGGCAGTGTCAGCCTAATATTAACTGGTGTGGAGATGAGTGTAAATGTAAGCTATATCTAAGATATGGGGAGAACTATCCATTCTATTAATCCTTCTGACCCCTGTAACCCATATAAAAAGTGTTGGTAAATCAAACATTTACAAAGAAAGTGAAATCTTCCTATGCTTTGTACTGACAACTGTCTATAAGAAGGGATTTCCAATAACTTTGGAGAGAATTTTTATTTATATAACTTTATGTTGTATTCATAGGCTGCCTTAACTGCTCCCTTGGCATGGTGCACAGAGCTTTGGATGTCAAAGAAAACGAGAACCACGGCTTATGCTCTAATATGTGAGTACTTTTTAGAAGATGAGTAAGGGAACATCAGCCCTGGGTGCACCCAAATCCACGTGAATATAGGAAGTTTTTTTGAAGTGCACCAATATTTCCTTTTATTCAGGCCTTTCCACAACATTTTGTCCAGCAATGTGATGCAAAGTTTACTTTTCCTCCTCTTCTGTATTTCGGTATTATTCAGTCCTAAATGTTAAGGAGAATGCTGTTAATGTAACAATATTAGTGCCGTTCTCTACAGAATTCCCCTGTACGACTAGGTCAGCTTGATGAAGCCCCCGTAGAAGACTTGTCCATGGCTCAATAAAATATTCAACCTGGAAGAAGTGGGCAGCAAACGAGCATGGAGTGGGAGAATACCAGCTGGCAATATAAAACTTCAGGATGAGGAGATTGGAAAACAAACTAAAAATAGGGTTTAAGGTTTAAAAACCTAGTGTTTATACGAGGGGGTGCTTCTTGTCTTGGCTCTTGGTTCTTGGCTTTGCCCCCTTGCAGATGAAATAGAAAAATGAGTGTGGGGGCATATGACAGCCTAATATCTTAGTATGTAACTGTGCAAATATCAGTGTCCTTCCTATAGCACTGTCAAAACGGGGATACCTTGTTTCAAGACTGGGAATTTCACCGTTGAAGATGAGCATATGACCCCACATCAGTGGGCGCCCCCAAAACTTAACTGACACGGCATTTTCAACCTGCGATGCTGTCCATGAGCTGATTATTGAGAACCGGCGAATATCCACAAAAAAGATAGCCCAGATACTTGACATCTCATGGGAGCGTGTTGGGTTTGTTATCACCACTATCCTAGACATGCGCAAGCTTTCAGTGAAGCAGGTGCTGAAATGTTTGAACAGTGATCAGAAGAAGGAACGAATTGAAGCATCCAAAGCCATTTTGGCCCATTTTAAAGCTGCACAGGACTTTTAGGCTAGGTTAGTGACTGAGGATGAAACTTGGCTTCACATCTATGATCCTGAAACCAAGTCACAGTCACAGGAATGGCGCCACAGCGGGTCCCCGTGGCCGAAGAAATTCCAAACCCAGAAATGGACCAAAAAAGTAATGTTGGCCGTTTTCTGGGACAAAGGCAGTATTCTGTTGGTAGACTACCTACCTCATGGCTCTAATATCACCGGACAGTATTATGTTAACCTCCTGGACCAGCTGAAGGAGGCAATTAAGACAAAACGCCATGGAAAGTTGACCAAAGGGATCCTTTTTTTGCGGGACAATGCACCTGCGCACATGTCCAACTTTGTGGCTGCCAAATTGAACACCCTGGGTTTCCAATTTGTCCACCATCCCCCCTGCCCACCTGACCTGGCCCCTTCGGACTATTATCTGTTCCCGAATTTAAAGAAACACCTGAATGGGCAATGTTTTGAGGTCATTTCTGACGTCAAGATGCTGCTGACAGCTGGTTTGCAGTCCAACCAAAGGACTTTTATTTGAACGGTCTAGAAAAGCTGCAACTACACTGTACCAAGTGCATCAGTCTCAGGGGGGAATATGTTAAATAAACGTGTTATTTCATAACTCTGGATCTTTTCTTTCTGAGCAAAGCCAGGAACTTCTCAGCACCCCCTTGTATATTGCCTACAATAAAATAAATACACAAAGAAAAGCAAAGGTTTTGATTTGCTGCTCTAACAATTCAATGCTGATGCAATATACTTACCCTTTAAGAGAATTGTAAATTCCTGTTTCACCTATAAATATTCAATCTATCAATACAGGTAACCATAGGACCTATGCAAAACTTCACAACTTCTCAGCAGATGGGGCAAAATGGAACCATTCCCTAAATTGTTTTCCTTGAAGCTCAGCCAAAATAAATTTAGCAAAATTCTAACAAGCAACAAAATGTTTTAACAATTAAAGCAATGTTTCCAGTCTTTTCAAGCTGTAATGCTTCTGCAAAGAAAAATACTTTTTTTTTTCCTTAATAAAAACACCAACCTGTATAAACACGTAACATAAGACTTTACCCAGCACCTTGGATAAACTGTACGCAAAAGGTAACATCCAAAAATACATTTTAAAGGGCTAATTATTATAATAGATGATTGTGCATTAAGATCTTCTGCAGATGTTTGAGCTGGCGTTCTAAGTTTTAACTAACAGCAAGTCAAATTTAAGCCGGGTATATTTGATTTAGCGAAGCTGAAAAAAAAGTCTATATATTTATATATTTTTGTTGGGTGCAAAAGGCATATTTTTCCACGCCGCGTGAAGAATTATGGGCCGCATCTGTTAGCCATTCCTTCATAAATAAGATTTTTGTTCATAGCTTGAGATTTTATTGCCCCAGAAGTAAAAATAAAATAAAAAAATAAAGACCCAGCACAAACATTAGCCAGTAAGAGTCACTTAGGGGGATAGGCAACAAAGCGGTAGCAGTGGGAAGTAAAGGACGACTAAGATTTAGCAAATATTCCAGAATTCGTCATCAGGAGAAGGTAAGAGAGGAAGGATTCAGAAACCTTCTATATGGGTACATATGGTATAGTCTTTGATAGAGATGGTGTTTTTAATAGAAATGATCATTACAAAATTATTTGTAAATTATACATTTAAAAAAAACTATAGCTAAAAAAGCTCAAAAACTATAGCTAAGATTTCTGAAACTCAATATTGGTCTATTAGATTTCTCATAGTCCAGATAATTCAAAAACTGGCTACTGATATATTAGATGACAATTCATAAAGATCATGGGCCTGGTAGACAAATTCAGGTAATTGTAATTTATCTTGAAGCAAGATAATGCTGTACAGTGCATGATTGTGCACAGAACTAGGCACGACTGGCAGGTATCCAAATGACATATCTACCATGTGACTTTAATTTCATCAGTAGTAATTGCAGTGGTCTGCAAAGCCCACCAAGTGTGCAAATTGTTCCAATATTTATGGAATCATAGATTAGGTTATTGTTTAGGAAGAACATTCAAAAATCGTTATTTATTAAAGCCCTCCAAGACTGGAGAAGATAGACTATCATGGAAAAAGCTGGGTGATCCAACAAACCTGCAATGGACCTGGCCCAGTGATCCAGGACCAAAAACATTTGCCAAATAATAACAAAATATTTGTCAGAAAACCATTCTAGGTTTTTTAGATCACTCAGGTTCTCTGGTGGTCATGGAGAGTTTAATAAATCAGGCCCACTGTCTCATTGCAGGGGAAGTGACAGTGCCTCCTGATAGCTTTGTTAATGACTTTTCGTTAGCATCTGTACAAAGTTTTAGACCTGTGTTGTGGACAGCACCTACTATGCCATATTTTAATTCTACCAAAAATATAAAGCCCAAAGTTGTGTACAATCTTAGGTCTTTATTATTTCATGGGAGTTTGGAAAGATTTTGTGCATGTGTTTGCACATGCATTGCCGTGGCTTGCAGGATGATTTCTGAATGCAACTTGTAGCTTTTGCCCACCCTTCAGAAGTCAGTCTTCTACTGGCGTGAATTGGGATGTGTTGCAACTGCAGTAAGCTGTGGTTGTATTTTAATTGTTACTACAGGATTCAAAATGGCCCACAATTCTCTGCTGTGCAGTGAACCGCACCAGAAATCATTTGTCGATTTCTGTGGTTTACTAAAAACTGCTTTGGGCACATACAGGGACACCCAGGAGTGACTAACCATGCAGTGCATCTTCCACCCCATAACTACATCAATAACATACTCTATAATATTTTAATCCCAGATATGACACATTCCTTCCCATAAATGGAAAATTGGTGTGTCTTCTACAAATGAGCAAATACATCAATGGCAGTTCCTTAATGCTGAGTAATAAAATCCAGTGGCTTGTTCTACTCCTAAATTGATTCTCAGTCAAATTATGTCCTGAAAAAATCTTTAGCAAAAAAGAAAAAAAAGAAAATGTCTATATACATCCCAGACAAAACTATCGTGCTTTAACATGTATCTTTTCAGATGATATCCTTTGATGTATATGTTGGCTCTAGGCAAATATATATTTATTTTTCAATGTTAGAGGAGAAGTTAAGATGACTAGTTAATTCTATATAAAGCATATGTAAGTCCTTGATACTGGTATAGGGATATTAACATAAATAAGCCACAAATAAATCTATTGAATACTGTAGTTTAGGATTACTATATGTTTTTATAAATCTCAGGAACACCTAATATGGTGCCCACAAGGATCCAGTATTCAAATCTGAGAAGAACTGTCCTTTTATTGGCACTGGAAAGGAAGAATAATCTCCCAACAGAAACCAAAAAGGATCACTGGTACTATTAAAAACTTAAAGTGGAAATTGCTTACTGCTCAAGGGACCCCTAACAAACTCTGGAGGAACCATGGTTGAAAATGGTTGCCCTAAGTGCTCCTCTATTTCAGTTCTAGGTGTGGGTAAACTATGAAGAGCCTGGTGTTGCAGGATTGGGTAGAATATTAGTAGTGCATTAGTAGCTGACCTAAACTAAAATTTAGGCATTCCAGGATTCTTCAATGGGGGAAGAAAATATGCCATTCTCACACATGTGCAGAGAGATTGGCACTCTTTTTTCCCCCATCTACCCAAGGCTACGTCACCCAATCTAGCGCCTGCGTAGTGCAAGATCTGGTGATGTAGGCAGAAGGCCGAAAAACTTTTTAGTTAACTACCGCTTTCACAATTTTTATTTGAATACAGGAAGGTTGCCCCCTAATTTTTACACAATAATGTCTATAAACTGAAATTTTTGCTTAAAGATGTTGTCAAAAAAGTTTCCAGTTTAATCCATCCACACCCTTGGGCCTGAATCAGAAAACTGGGTTCAAGACACTCTTTTTTAAACTTCCAAATGTTAAACAGGCTCGCCTACTTGTTTATAGACATAAATCTGTCCACAGTATAAAAATACTCAATACCATACACAAATGGAAGAAAATTGAATGGAATGAAAATATCTATTTACTGCAAACACAGCATATTGGCTTAAGTTATTTCTTGGGGTCACATAAATCCAGAAACTTTCTCACAAGGGAACAAATAAAAAAAATATCTTAAACTTTTACATTTTTGGACACAAAATCCTACTACTGAATAAATTGACGAAACACAGTTAAAAATACATGATTTAGAAGGAACTAGATAGTGAAACCCTTTGAGGGACAGCTAGTGTCAAGACTATGGACTTTGTGACGCGCTGCATGATATGTCGGCGCCATATGAATACTAGTTAATAAAGGAATGATGCTACAATGTACATTATAAGTACACCAAAATGAACTTGCACACACAAGTTATGTTCATACTAGCCATGAGGTTATGCTTACCACTCAGTAAATCACTGCCATGGCAGACCCCTAAAGTATGAAGGGGAGTGGCAATGAGCAGCAAACAGCATCAAATGTGCACATGCTGGCTCTTTAGAAATGATTCAGGGAATTTTTCAGCAAATCTTAGATTCACTACTTTATAAAAAGAACCATTAGCATTAAATATTAAAAAAAAAACTTGGCAACCCTTTGTCAAGGCGTACTTGGTTCCATAAGAAAAGCTTTGCTGAAAGTAATATTCAAACATTTATTACACATCCACTTTGGTAAAATATTACTTTTAATATTACCATGAACACCAAATGTGGTTACCTCCTAACACTCAACAAGTTTAGATATATATATGTATGTGCCAACCCCCATCAAAATTGAGATAAAAAAAGTTAAAGCGAGAAGAGGTTTTTTTTTTGGCAATGTGTAATAAAGAACAAAAGCATCAACATCACTATCATTATCATTGTTTATGGTTTTTGTTCTTTAATACACGTTGCTTTACCTTTTTAATCTCTTTTTAACACTTTTCTTTCTCATTCCACCTGCCAGCTTCAGTTTATCCTCTTGTTTTCTTGGTCATAACTTTTTAAAAAAATACTGCCCTACTGGACCTCATTAAAACCTTAAAGATATTTACAGATCGCACTTATTCCCCCCTTTCTTTCTTTTCTAAACGCTGCAAATAGTTTGTTCATCCTCTCGTAATATTATATATATATATATATATATATATATATATATATATATATATATATTTGATGCTTTCTCTAGAAATGACCAAGGATAGACTGCAAAAAAAAGAAATGAAGGTTTTACCATTAGGGCATTATAACTGTATGAAAAGATTTTTTTCTTGAGCGCCTAACACAGTTTTATCTAGACAGCGATGACATGGAACATAATTTATATTAACTCATATCATAATAAAAGCCCACTGATCCAGCCTCAAACATACACAAAATCCAACTGGGAGTTTATTCAAGTAAAACATTACATTTCAAATGTCTGCAAAGAAAAAAAAAAAAAGTTCCGTACAAGCTTTCAGGAAAAAGGCAATTTTTCTTTCTTTCTGTTTTTTTTTTTTTTTTTTTTTGCAAGCAGTCCAATCTGCTTACAGAGTGAACATGGAAAATTGTAACTGCGACGGCTTATGATGTGGTGAGCCTTATCCCTTCAGATTGCCTTAGTTTGTGAGAGAGCGGATTCAATGAGTGTTACAGGAAAAAAAAATTTGGGAAGTGCACTGCACATTCCAAGGTTTTATGAATAAGGCCCTATGCAGATCATACACAGCAGCGTGTACTGATCTCCCCGTCTGACAAAGAAGGCTGTTCGCCATGCCAACGTATATTTTCCTTGTAAATCTGTTCAGCTGTCTTGGAAGCAGCCAAGTTGGGCTCTCTCCGGCCAAATTTCGGAATTTGTATAAATATGTTCATTTGTATGTGTTTTGCTTTCTACACATGCGATCGTTTATCCATCAGCATGGGATATTTGGACATAAAATGTAAGTCTTTTTGACATTTGCAAACAGGGCGAAGAGAAATAAGCAAAGATGGGTATTAGGTGTGGTTCCTGCACGCTAAAGTGAAAACCGGGTGTGCCGTCCACAGACGGGGCCCTAAGGGAGGTCTATAACACGACAGGCATGCTGAAAATATAGAATACGTAAGCCAAGGGGGTCCTCTTTAGTAAGAAAAGGACAATCACACAAAAGATGGCTACACAAGAGGATGCATGTAAAAAAATGAGTGTTACAGCATATGTATTTTTGGTAATGGACCCATGTATAGACACAGATCCGATTTATTAAAGCTCTCAAAGACTAGAGAAGATAGACTATCATGGAAGAACTTGGGTGATCCAACAAGCCTACAATGGTCTTGGTCCAGGATCAAAAACATTTGCCAAATAGTAACAATAGATTTGTAAGAAAGCTATTTTAGGTTTGTTGGATCACCCAGATTCTCCCATGATAGTCTATATTAACCAGTCTTGGAGAGCCTTAATAAATCAGGCTCACTCTCTCATTGGAGGAGAAGTGATAGTGCCTTCTGATAGCTCAAAATATACTCAAACATCTGCACTGCCTCACCATCTTCTAGCTCATCGGACCACTTGCTCTCTTGGTGTACATGATTTCTGGTGGTGAGAGTGCAACTTTCCCAATGTTACAGCGGCCAAGCAGCGAACTGAACTAAGTGACATCATGAACTCTTTCCTGACAATTCCAATAACCTGCAAAATATATTTGGACCATATTGGGTGGTGTTGCAAGTTACCAGCATAATTGTATTGCCTGTCCATGTAACAGACCCAAATATTGGCCACTGTTACATGGAGGAAGCTACATACTCAAACCCTGACGCCCGGCTCCATTACAGCAAGAAAGAAAGTGGAAGAGGAATGTGGTGAAGTATAGAGAATGGGGGAGTACATCTTACTGCTGGTGGGGGTGCTATCAGGGAAAGCTATTCTGTTATTTTACCCATACTGGGCAGTTGACTGGGACTCTATTGAGATTCAATATTTTGATATTCTGATCACATGTACAGAAAAATCTCACCTAATCTGTTTATGTCGATTTAAAAGTGGACAGGGACTTTGTAATTGTTAAGGTGCAGGTAAAGCCAAAAGTTTTTATTTTATTAACATGAAAAATGTTGGAAAGAAAATCCAACAGGTCAAGAATAAAAATGAAATTCACCAATTGTTACACTTGATTAGAGAGAAGAGATTTCTCTCACTTTCTGTTGTGTCTGCAGAACAGGAAGTAAAGAAGATCAGGTAATTAAAAAAAAAAATCAATACCAGGCACATCCTGCCTGGTATGTGAGTGTCTGTGCCACTTGATTACCGGTAGTTCTTGGGACTTACACTCTGAAGATGGCTGCTTCATACCTTGTGCACATTTTACTAGTTTTTGTTTTCTGGTATGTGAAATGTGATTGGCACTCCTATACCTTATAGCTGTATAACCACCTATCTAAGGCACAGCTACCTTTTACTGCAGATATTTGGTGATGCCATTACTGTGCTGCTCATTGTTCTCCTTGCCGGAGGATCTGACATGGGGAAGCAAAGCCCTGCTTCTACCTAGATATCAGCCTCAACACAGACACAGTGCAGAACAAGGCATGGGCATGACAAGGCAGGGAAAGATCAACTGCAGGAGGACCATGGGCATTACCCTTGATGCCTGTGTTTTTTTGGGCATAGCTTAAAGCCAATTCTTAATGTGTTTAGAGAAATAACAATCTTTACAATGATTTGTGTAATGAGTTCTTACTGGATTATTTTTTTTTTTTTTTAACTCAATCGTAACGTATGACAAGTACAATTTAAAGTGAAGATTTCCTTTAACCTTTACCTTTTAACACAGAAAGCGATTTTGGACAAGTCCAAAGATATCACTGTATCCATTTTATACTTATGATGACTTTACTCTGACCAATTAAGAAAAGTCCTGACGATGTCAGATGTAATCACGCAGGAGTGTAACAAAGCAGACTGTGAAACCTATTATGTAAAGCAAGTTCCCTAATCTACGGCAGACTCTCTGCACTTTGCAGAGGACTTAGTCTAGTCATCGAAAAAAAAATGTTTTTTCCTCTCTTGTTCTCTCTTCGAGCGGGACAGCCCCTCGTTGTTAGCACCTTTTATTTTTTTCTTTTTAGCATGTGCGAAAAAACAATCTGCCGCAAAAGGTAACGAAAACAAAAAAGAGATCAAAATCTGAAGCCAGTGCTATCATTTCAGCGATCAAATGTCTGTAGCAACGCAGAAAAAAAAGACTTTTTATAATGCGGCTCTTTTTCCATATAAAATATTTGCGAGGTGCATAGTGAAAACCAGAGGGCTTTTACAGCCGCGACCTGCTTAGATCTCCAATCGTTTATTTTACAAAGTTTATTTCTTTTAAACAGTACAAGTGAAGGGTTTTTTTCTTCTTCTTTCCAGATCTTATCCTTTATTGAAAGAGCGGCGTCTGGTGTAAATTTGAAGTCCATTAGACGTGAGATTAGCTTCTTGAGGGATAACAAATTTAACATTACCTTTTCTGTGATACTTTCATGTAACAAACAGACACGGTTACAAGGTGACATGCTAGTGACTGGTTATAAACTTCTAGCCTGCACCCAGAAGGCATATATAAGCGAGTGTATTGTTTGATTTATGCCGTGCCGAGCTATCTGTCATTTTATATGGCGCTATGTATACATTAATAAGCCGGAGATCTCGGCAATGGGACTTAAAAGCGAAACACCATGTGTAAAGCTTACCTCTGGGCAAAAGCTAAATATACAGTGAATACAAACCTTTGTGTGATCTGATAATACTAACAAAAGATTTGTAGATCTGTTCCAACATGATCCTGACCTCTAAGACAATTAAATGGCACATTTGGTTCAGGACTGAATACAATAGAAGCAGCGCCCTGATGGAGATTCATTTCTGTCCCCCCCTTCTTTCCCTTTCACTGTTAAGACTTGTTCAGACGTCTGATTTTTGCAGCCAAATTGTTCGTTTGTGATCATCTCGGGTGCAAATCAGCTGTTCCATTTCAATTCTGGATCAGTAATGACCAGCAGCTGATGACAGCTATTGTTTTTTGTTGCTGAAAACGAGTTATTACGAGTGCAACCAAGCTAAAGACTAAAGCCTTGTGCAGATGTCCAATGGACTTTAGTGGATTGTTGCTGGAAACAACGAATGAACGAGAACTGTACACAAAGCACCAGACTATTTTTGGAGAGGGGAGGACAAGCACCCTGCTGTGCTCTCCTCCATAGAAATGTACAGTGGTCATTCCTGATCAGTTGTTCCTCTTGGGCAACTAATATCTGATGAGTGGACATAGCTTAAAAATGATCTGCCAAGCAATAAAGCTAAATTGTGCACTGATATCTTACTATTTGATTTCTACTGCACAAACTATTACAGGTAGCTGATATAAAGGGAGATTTAGGTACTTACAATAATTGGCACATTCAGAGAGCAGCACAAGGTGTGATTCTCTGTGCCATCTTTGGGACTCTGAAGCCAGCATTAAATAATAAAACAGAATATAAAATATAAAAAAATTTAAAAAGTAATGCTCATGTATTTTTTTCCTATTTAAACATAGCAAGCATTGCCTAGCTGCCCAATCTTATATGAATGGGGTGGAAGCGGAGTACAAAGCAAAGTAGATAGAGAAAAGGAAAAAAATCTGCATATTAATTTGCTCCTAAGTGTATTTACTAAAGTTGAACTTCAGACAGCTACAAATTATTTGTGGTCCCAAATATTCTGCATCTGATAATTGTGTGATTATGTGATGTGAATGGAGAAAATAACACAAAGGGTTACTTATCAAACAAGGATGAGAAAGGGAACATAAAGTGATGAATTTTAACTCTTTCTTTTTGGAAATATCTACAAAAAAATCAAACAGATTTTTTTTTATTTAATTTATTCACACTTATAAAAACGTATTTATGTCTGTGTGTGTGTTTAATGCTGTTTTTTCAGTTTTGTACACCTGTGAATTTTGATGCCTCTTTTGGACCAAGAGTTACATTTTAGGACTTAAGCCATGCAATAATGATGTTTATAAAGGTTAAGCAAAATGATAGGCAGCTTTGATTGCATTGAATCCATTATACAGAAATAGTAAACCACATTACTGGAGGTGCAGCCATATGATACAGTAATATTAAAGGTTCCTTTTATGTATTGATCACATAGCTGCACCTCCAGGGATGTGGTGTACTTTATTCAACATGCAACAAGTGCAATCAGAGATGCTACAATGGTATAACAAGACATATATGACAAAAAAAGAATCTACAAAGACACAACATGAAAACATCAGTGATATGATTTCTGCACACCTATGGGACATTTCTCAAAACCAGGCCACTCTATGGAAGACATGAACGTTTCAATGGAAACTCCGGGAAAGAAAAACCTTTTCACTTGAAATGATCATTCTTTATGACACAAATGATAATGGACTAAATGTGATCCTCAGCTTCCTAAATCCCCATCAAATAATTGCCAAACAACTATCTAACAATTTATAAAGCAATGCATCTGACAGTCAATAAAACTGGAGTAACAGATTCTTCACCAGGGAATGTTTCAGTGAAAGTCAGATTATTGTCATGATAACTGAACTAATATGACCGAGCATTGATACTTTTACACTTTTGTTTTTAAGTTACCAATATGCTGTAGGTTTAATTTTGTGGAGTTGCAAAGACAGAGGTATCCTCTAAAGCGGGGCAGAACTCGAAAAAACAAAAAGTCACCAGGATGTAGAGGTTTTTAGCAGAGAACACAGGGAAATTCTCTTTTGCAAAAAAAAAACTTTTCCCTTGCACATGGTTGTTTTTCCCCCCAGTATTAGAAGCTTCCAAAAGATCTGCAAATCTGCTGTCAAATCTGCAGACAATGGTTCTTCAATGGGGCATTTTAATATTATTATTCGTATTACACAGTATTTATATAGCGCCCTCATATTACACAGACTGTACAAAGTCCGTAGTCATGCAACTAGCTATGCCTCAAAGGGGCTCACAAGCATGTCCTCACTATAGTTATATGTCATTAACACAGTCCAGGGTCAATTTTGGTGTGTAGCTAATTAACCTAACTGCATGTTTTTGGGATGTGGGAGGAAACCGGTGTACCCAGAGGAAACCCACGCAAACACAGGGAGAACCTGTAAACGCCATGCAGATAGTGTCCTGGACGAGATTCGAACCTGGGACCTAGCGCTGCAAAGGCCGCTACGTTCATATAAGTGAGTGGCGGGCAAAGTGCAAGCTACCAGGAGCCACTCAGAGTTGCTCAATCCTGAGGCAGGTCTGAACTTAGCCTTAATGTATGGCAAACTACTGAGAATAAACCTAGATGCCAGGAACAATATAGCATCATTAATGGCCACCCAACAGCTAAACCATGGCAGACCTGGAAAGGCAGGAAGCAAAGGCCATGGGCTTCTGGGGATAGAGCAACGACAGAATTAGCAAGTATGCAGTGCCATATGTCAAAAGCTCACCGCCTTCCAACAACTTTAGTTCCTCTTTAAATCAATCTCAGCTTTGCATGCATATAGACCAACCTTTTCAAAATACCTTTATGAGATTATTTTTCTCTGAGGACTTGACTTCCTCCTACGAGTAGCTAAATAAACAAGAAAGCTTATGTTAGATACTATTTGGAAAATGTAGCCATCTATACACATAGTTCCGCTTAACACTAACAATGTCTCACTTTAAGCTGGGAGCCAAGCTTATGACAAAGGCCAGACTCCCAGAGCCAGCGGGGATTTTAAACATATCTCTGCATTCATTGGGACAGAAAGAGCACTGGTACGACATTTTTACGGGATACCCCTCCTTCCACCTCAAAAGTAAAGCACAATTCTCTGCTACATCGTTACTTTACTGTCAGCTGGAAGTGATCAGTTCCTGCAATGATCACCTGCTATATGTAGAGTATACATTGTTTATTTGTAGGTATATTATTCAAGCCTGTGTATATTTTCTCGTGCGGTTCCACCTGTTCCGCGCTTCCTCTTAGACACACTTACACAAACAGAATTTTCTGTGCTATGTAAAGAAAGTCCAGTTCCAGCCGTTAGATAAGCCAGTTCTTTATTTTGGCACAGTGACTTCAACTTGCTACGCACTTTTTTCATGAAAGCGGCTTAAGGCTGCAGAATTTTATTTCCATTTAACAGATTCTCTGTGACTCCACCCAGGGCAAAATAACAATATACAATAAATGGAAAAAATGGAAAAATAGACTGATGTCATTGGTTTTTGCTCTGAAGGGTGGTGTGAAATTTGGAGAGAAGTAACAGCTCTATGGGAAGATTTTATTACTTATTTTATATGAGATCAAGACACCAAGTGGGTGATATACTAAAAGAATTTAGGTTTATCATCTAGCAAGGTGAGTTATTATTTTGCAAGGAATACTTCCCATTCTAGATTAGTAATTGTGGTGATAGTTTCCCTTAGAAAAAACAAAGATTCACGTGTAAGGTAATTTACAAACAAACCAGATTTTTCTTAGCACATAACTAGATGGTTGAAGTCAGCTGAGTCTCATTAACTAAACTAAATGACGTATTGCAAGGATGATTCACTTTTTTACGTTCTTTATACAATTATGTAATTTTTCTAAGCATTAGGAGCAGCTACACTCTCCTGGATGCCACATGTAGCGTCTGCATATAATGTGTAGAAATGTTACTTCAATAGGTGACTTAACAAATCCATTTATTCCAATGCTACCCATTTTTAGTGGGTGGCTCAGTTAACTACAGCAGTGCCACTTAAAAAAAAAAACAAGTCTAAACTTAATCTTACAGCAATGTAATTTTTCAGTTTATAATTTCGCACATACTATATATACATTAGCAATTCATTAAAATAAACAGAGCTCATTTGGTTCAGCTGACTACAAGATAGATCCATTCAAATAAGGAGATTTAAGGACCTCACAGATTTTCCTTTTATGTAACAGTGACAGCCTACAAGGAATGAAAAGCGCCTTTCAGGAACTGAGGGAACGTAGCAGTAAATTAAATGTGTTCTTCTCCGACGCAAAGTAAAAAAATGAACATAATTGGTTACCTCCTTGTTTTAAATTCTTCCCCACATCCCATTGTTGTTACATATTTATCATTTCAATGCTCTTTTATTTGATCTTGATGCCTAACAAGTACTAAATATCTTCACTTCCTTTTCCATTGCATAACTCTTTCGTGATGTTAAACCGCTGACTCGCGGGATGGCTCCATGCTGTTTGAATGATCAAGGCCCGTCACACAGTGTTTGCATCCCGAACATTAGACTTTGTACATAATTCATTTAATGCACGTTTTTTTCAAGTTGTGAAGAATAATTGTGAAAAAAACAGGCAAAAGAGGGATCAATCACCCTAAGCTATTATGGCAGCATGTAGTTCTAAAGATATAGAATGTTAGAAGTCCCCTAGACAATACCATTGTTCTATGTTAAAGCAAAGTCTCGTAATTTGGTGCCCAAATGCAACTGGTTAAGGATGCTATGACAACAATGATGCATTACAGGCATTAAAATAAAAGGACCTGTGTCTTTCAAGGTTATGGCATGTTAAAAGCTTTATCTTTGGCCTTTTGATTATGGAGCACCCGATTAGCTGGGAGCTAGAGCACTTTTTAAACTTGGATATGCACACGTCAATGGTGTATGACAACATTTTTAGTACATGTTTCTATCATCAGGGTTTCCACCTTAGTGACTTGGTTTGACCAAGTTTGGGTGGTCTAGTGCTTATCTTGAGATATCAAGCCTCTGGGAAAAAATAGAACCCAACAAAAGGAACTAGGGTAAGTGGAAAAAAGGAAATCTCCATTACAACAGGGTCCTACTGTAAAACCCTACCGTACTTTAGGTAACACATTCAGGTGTATCGAAACAAAAGGTACCCAAAGTGTTACAGTTTGCCTCTTTAGAAAGTAGTAACAGACTAAGTACAAAAAAGACAGTTCTCGGCCAATATGCTGCAAAGGACCATGGGTGTCCATGTGAAAGCTCTGGTCTTTCTAATAAGGTCTGATATTAAGAAATGCATTTGAGGTTCCCTATTATTAGTCGGTTTAAAACTGATCTACAAGGTAGCATGAAAGAACCAAAATAACTTCAACAGGACAGCTAAAAATTGTTAGAAATTTCAGCATGTCAAATCTGAGAAATATCTACAGTGCCTCCTCTAACAACCAGTCCATTTTTACAATTCTAATTTCATATATAATCTCTGATTTAAATGACACATGGCTCTCCTGTGGACATTATTGGCTTGGAATTACCAGCCTTGCAAGTGGAGTAAGTAGAAAAAGGTTGAAATATTCCTGTAAAACCTCTAATTCTTAAAGTGGAACTAAAATCCCACTTTAAACATTGGTGCGTCTGGCATGTAGCTATTGCAGAAATGGCACTTACAATAGCTGGTTTACCTGCCTGATCACCACCCAGCTGTCAAATTTTGGTTGGCAGTCTCAGCTACCCTTGCATGTGCCGGGAAAGAAAGAACTCCTGCAATCAAAATAGCCGAAGATCATCTTCAGGAAGAGAAGAAGAGAAGAAGAAGATAGATGGTGGTGCCCCGGGATGGAATGGGAGTAATTGCAGGTTTAGTTCTACTTTAATTACATTACTCTTCCAAAATACCATAAAATTATCAATTTTGATATAAAAAAATTGGGCCAAAATGAAAGGTGTACTTTAGGGCCTATTTAAAAAGAAAAAGCGTCAAGATAACAGATTGTCACATCTTTCTTTGTACCAGAAGGCTATCTCTGTAGGCTTTACAGGAGTAGCAATCAAGTCTGATCACCACTTAAAAAAAATGCCTGCACTAATAAAAGTATCATTAAATATTAATATCACCAGTTCACTAGTGATCATTTATAAAAGTAACAATAGTGTTGGTTTACTGCCACAACAGTATAAAAAATAAACAGCATTTTTTTGGTCAACCCCGCAGATCATCCCTGAAGAGTGTAACAAAGGTCAATTTTCATAAATATCAAGTGCCAAACTCCTATAAACACAATGGGAATGGATCACAGATGTGTTACCTCCATGTGCCCAGATAATTCACACTCGTCAGCAAACAGGATGAGAAATCCATCTTAAATCACGCTGGCTCCAGAGGATTAAGAACTATTTTTATCTTATTTGTTTGCCATATTTGTTTATTTAGTTTTTTTCCCTTTTGTTTTCTCTCCTCTGGGTTATTTATTTGTGTCTCAGAACCATAACCTCCATTGTTTAGGACACAAAGAGGAGGAAAAGAAGATGGGAAACAGAAATTCACAAGATCCAAACAAATGAGCGGGCAAAGGCTGATTATGATCACAGCATAAAACGGGAAGGAAGAGACTGTAAATTTAAAAATGAAGAGATGCTTCTTTACATCTGTTATGACAGAAGAAAAACATGTCAAAATAAACTTTTGGGGCTAAATATATAACTTGGGTCATTACCTTATTTAAAATAGAAGTCAAGTTTGGGCTAATTTAAAAGTTTAAAAGATGCAAGCTGCATTGAAAATGATCTTTTATACTAAATGGACAAAATTTGTGGATACCTGATCATCAATCCTATACAAGTTTGTTGGACATACTTTAGGAATATAAAAATGCCCCACCTCCCCATTTGCCAATACAACAGCTTCCGCTCTTTGGGAATATATTGCTATACATATGAAGCTCTGCATAGGATACCCGACACATCCCAGCTTCCAGTGCAGCTGCCACGAGCGAAGGAGTTACATCATCTCAGCCCACCCACCCAATTAAGATCAAAACCAAAGAATTGGAACAGGTAAGTGTATTCAGAAAATTGTGATCAGGCAGGTAAGGTTATTTGATTGCAGAAGGGACATCGGCTGTTCCTTCTGCAATAAAGAACCTGCTTGATGGCAATGTTTTAAAAAAAATGGGTTTAGTTCTGCCCTAATGCATTTAGCTCACTATGAATATACCTATAGGAAAATACAGTAGAGTACTGAGCTCTATACAGAGTGGTTATTTATTCAATGCTTGCTTCAGGTGTATTAAAGTCCATTTAAACCCAAAACTAAACAGCGAAAGTTCTGTCCCTCCTCATGTAGACAAATTACTTCCATTGCAATGCAGGCATGATAGGAATTTTGTTCTAAAATCTATTCTTCCTTACAAAAGGATACGTGTGTGTCATAATCAGCAAGTGTACAGCTGAGCATACTTGCCAATTATGGCAAAAACTCTCCAAACCAACAAGGGTTTAATTCCATTTTTAACCCACAATCTATAGATGTGCTACTGACATCGGCATTGTAAACAACGGAACCCAGAAACTTCTTGATATAAATAAACGACCCCCCTGGCACGGCTCAATACCTAAGGAATAACTGAAAAAAGCTGTTAATTTAGCGTCACTTAACTGGAAGGTGCCAGTTGACACACTCTTTACAAGTCGAGAGTTCCTCAAACAGAAAAGCGGAGGCAGTTACAATAAATTAGCAGAATATCATAAAAACGCCATAAATATACAGCGTAGACTGTAAATCTCAACAAGTGTACAGGTTGCACATATAAAAATGACTAACAGTCTCTGTCGGCGGAATAAAAGTAAATATATATTTTTTTAGCACTCTCTTCGCTGCGACTAAACAGGAGCCCCTAAATCTGGGGTATAAATTAGAAATTTGTTAGTTGCGACGCGGCATGCTCGTCTGTGCCCGCCGCGCGTAAAGCTGCCACGCTAATTATGGATCGTTTATGTGTTTTTATGTACGTGTTAATGGCAGTTTCTAGCAAAACAGAAGTATTCCAAGATCTTCTGTGTCAATGCCTTGTAAATCAGAGTTTGAAAGTGGCTGTTTGTCTGTTTTTATTGACTGCCGGTAATCTATGATGTGAGTGCGGTGGGAGCTGTGGAAGCTGTTTTATGTCTCCACGTCTGGGAGATAGCCAAAGCCGCGTCTGTGGGCTTGCGCACATGGGTGGCTTGAAAAAAGGCCTGTCCAAGAAGCCTGGATATGTAGAAAGTCGTGCAGGCCTTGACCAATGCGGGAGGTGGATTTGAAGGGGAGCATTTTAAACATTTAAATGCCAGTGTTAAAAGCTTGAGCCAGAAGCTGCTATTCCCTGGTGTCAGGACAGCAATGCCCTCAAAAGTGAAGATGAATAGGTATAGCTTCACTGACATTGGAGTCACACAAGGCTTTGAGAATTTCTGTGTGCAGACTAGTAGTGGTGCGGTGAGGTTATGGCTTCCCTACGCCAGTGAACCACTGTTATGCGAAAGATGCTACATGTTGCTTCTACCATTGGCAGCCCAATAGAAAATGAATGCAGGTAGAAGTTCAGTATCACTCACTTCCAGCCACTGAAAATCTGCAGACACTGGTTAAGAACCAGCACAGAGGTACAAGTACCTGGGAGCACTTAAACCTGCTGTAGGTCTGAACCTGCCCCTATATTGCTTGCGGGGGCAGTGTTATTATCCAGGGTGCCTGTGGGGGAAGTGTTATGATCTGGGGTGCCTGTGGGGGCAGTGTTTTGATCTGGGGTGTCTGTGGGGACAGTGTTATGATGTGGGGTGCCTGTGGGGGCAGTGGCATGATCTGGGGTGTTTGTGGGGGCAGTGTTATTGTCTGGGGTGTCTGTGGGGACAGTGTTATGATGTGGGGTGCCTGTGGGGCAGTGGCATGATCTGGGGTGTCTTTGGGGACAGTGTTATGATGAGGGGTGCCTGTGGGGCAGTGGTATGATCTGGGGTGTTTGTGGGGACAGTGTTTTTGTCGGGGGTGTCTGTGGGGACAGTGTTATGATGTGGGGTGCCTGTGGGGGCAGTGTTATGATCTGTTGTGTCTGTGGGGGCAGTGTTATGATTTGGGTGCCTGTGGCATGATCTGGGGTGTCTTTGGGGGCAGTGTTATGATGTGGGGTGTCTGTGGGGACTGTTATGATTGGGGTGTCTGTGGGGGCAGTGTTATGATCTGGGGTGTCTGTGGGGGCAGTGTTATGATCTGGGGTGTCTGTGGGGGCAGTGTTATGATCTGGGGTGCCTGTGGGGGCAGTGTTATGATCTGGGGTGTCTGTGGGGGCAGTGTTATGATCTGCGGTGTCTGTAGGGGCAATGATATGATGTGGGGTGTCTGTAGGGGCAGTGTTATGATCTTGGGTGCCCGTGGGGGCAGTGTTATTATCTAAGGCAGGGGTGCACACTTTTGGCTTGCAAGCTACTTTAAAAATGACCAAGTCAAAAATAAAAGGTCACCAAGTCAAAATGATCTACCACTAATAAAAACTTAGATCAACTGTGCACGGTAGAGTTTATTTTGAAAGACAGGGCTCAGCGATCTACTCGCATTCCTTTGTTGGGCATCCCTGATCTAAGGGTACCGTTAAGGGCAATAATATTATATGGGGTAGATTGAAATAAATGCTGTGCCATTGCATAGGTTTACTATAACGCAAATGCACAACATCAAACTTCAAATCTAAAAGTGGGCAAATGAAAAACATTTTTTTTTGGTTAGGTGATATCTTGAAAATGAACATCTTTATGAGTGCAAATCGGGCCAATATATACATGTTTTAAGTTGAAAACCAGGTAGGATTTGGCAATTGGGGGTTAAAGGTCAGGGTCATTGTAAGCGTTTTAGATACTGTTAGGGGTGTGATGGAGTATTTTTTTCATCTTTTACAACAGTGCAAATTATTGTGCAATTGGCTACCCATACTAGGTTTTTTTTTCAGCTGGAGTGATACTTTAGCTACGTATTTTGCCTTGCAGCATTTTCAGGCGGGAGAATTAAAACTTTCAAATTCTTACAATTGGTACATTCGTCGCTGATTGCAAGCAAGGGGAGGGAAAAAAAAGAAAACACAGAAAACATAAATTATAGGTTACCTCCAGCTGTTATATATTGGCATCCACTCTGAAAAAAAAAAGTTCAAAATCTGTTTCCTTAAAGCAAGGAAATGTGGAAAAAGCCTAGTCTGCCAGTGGAAACATTCAACAGAGCAGAACTCATGCTGCGGTTTCTTGTCAAAGCAGCAAAGTTCTATGAAAGGCAAGTCCCTGCCAACGAAAATACTGTTTTCTTTCACACCCAAGAACAAACTTTGAGCATGGCGAAGGCTTCCTGAGGGCGTACTGCAGCTGGAGAGCACCGCATCAGAGGTAACGCCGATGTCACTGCTACTGTAAATCCTGCATTCATGTTTCAATCAGCAAGTAACGAGCAATTAAAAAAGCACAACTGCTTGACTTTCTAGCGCTTGGAGAAAAAAAAGAAAAGGCAAACGACTGGAACACACTAGTTGCAGAAATAAAGAAAATAAAGATGAATTCCACTTAAAAATTTAAATTCTGTATTAAAGTTGACTCTAATTTTCAGACTGGCATTGATTTGGGGCAGCTGGTTGCTCTGCTTGTCCCTACTGCTAAAGCTGTTTTTTTCTAAATCGGTGCTGGAAAATGCAGGACAAATGACCGGGTAAAGTGAATGGTCAGAACAAGCTAGGTAGAGTATAATGGTTCAGTAAGCAGTAGCAGAAATGAATGTGGGGTTGGTGGTTGGGTGCAGGTAGAGGCAATACCAGAGATGCACCCTTGCTGCTGGTTTATGCCTCAAGGAGCACTAAGATCAGACCATGGAAGAATTGGAGAAAGGTTATAGGGTGGATGTAGCGAGATGGAAGAGAAGCAGGACACGTAAGTGGACCCATCATGATGGTGGGGTAAGTGGAGACAGGAGCTGGGCATGCAGCGGACATGGGTAGCAAAAAGACAGCAAAGCACAAATGATGGCTGACTATGAGGATCTGTTGAAAGAAGCAATAGGAGAATATGAAGGGCCAACTGACATGTAAATAAGACTCAAGAGATGAAGATGAAACCAAGCATATTTTGCAGTTACTAACACACCCAAACTACATACACATCAGCCTGAGAGCTAGAACCCAAAACACAGCAATCCACCTTCCCTGGGTTAATAACTGCAAACCCATGCACATTTTACTTGACCTACAAAGACAATCAATACAAATGTAGGGCTTGGAGATTCAAAGTCACTGTTACAAAGAAAGTTGCTTCTCAGCAAAGAAAGCAACAAAATGTGTGGGTAGAAAACTCATAGTTCAGTTTCCCATACACTAACCCTATACACAAGTGGGATTTTGAACTTGGGACCTCACAGGTTCCTCTATAGGATGAGTCACCATGTCTGTGGTCAATACCTGGAAGTATATTTCTATTTCTGTTTGATTTACCCAGACAGTAATGGAAACTAGGAATCATGAGGGCCTGAACCCCAGACTTTGCTGACTCTAAACTGTTGCTTTACAGGTTGCATTACCACAGTAATAACGATAATTTACTAATACATTGTGGTAAGTGGCCTATTGAATTCATTGCACAACTGAACACCGATAGGGGATAGCTACTATAACTATAGCTCTATAACTATATACAGCTCATATAGCTATAGGAGACAAATAACATTGGCATAAAGAACACAGATTGAAGAAGCCAAAATCTATTTGTATCCAGTTCCATTGTAAAAGTTCTGATCAGGGGAACAAGCACAGAAAGGGTACAAAACGGTTCACATGCAAGCAGTGAAAACCAATCAAAGACAACATAAGAGATCTGGAACAAAAAATAGAATCCCAAAGGAACTACAGAATCAAAGGGGGCTTAAAAATGGGCAGAACTGTCTAATAAGGAAACTTAATATGGACAAGTGAAACACAGCAGAGAGAAACAGAATATTGTAGCACTAAAAGAGGAGAATGACCTACAGTACATAGACAAAGAACCACTGGTTGGGCAAAAGAAGAATACCAAGTTCAATTAACATGGTATCAAGAAAACCGTGGAAATGGTCAAACACAAGGCAGCATTGTGGAGAATGTGGACATTGCAATGCTTGCTGTCAAGGTACCACACAAAGACATTGGTAAAATGTAGAGCTGACCCTGAAAACAGGGTAAATAGGTGCAGGCATATGAAAAACAGGGGACCAGGGACAGCATGTGTGCGGACGGGTGCAGACATAATCAGGCTGTGGTGACAATGTCAAAGTATGAGAAGACCTGCCTGAGAACCTAATAAGGACACTGGGGGTGAAAGCTGAAAGATAAATCATCAAGGACACTGGAGAGTTTAATGAAAGACAAGAATATGGACAGTTAGTGGTCATTTGGCTCCAATGAAGAATATCATCTGCACTGTGGACCTTTCCGGGTAAAAGTGCAAAATTTTAGATGGAGTCAGACTTCAGAGGTTGTCCATGCGCATTCCTACTGCATTGATTCTCGGTGACAGATTCCTTTAGCAGTTGAACCAGATGTACAACATCTGGATTAGGCTATTCTTGTTCTAAAGATTTGAGAAAAGAAGGGAAAAAAACATCCCAGAAAATTAGAGAAGTGATTCCAAGTGTCACCTTTATTTGATCATACCATAACTCCCATTGGCAGGCATTCATCAAAGACTATTGGATCACCAATGCTATTGATTTTTAACCTAACCTGGTGATCCTACCATGAATGCCCTTCTTCCAAGAATTCCTGGTGTACGGCGAGCACTGTTCTCAAATTGTATCCCTTTGTTCTTACCCTACATGCCCCACTGGTAGCAACTACAATGACACCAATATTACACATTGACCATGTATGACTCATTTGTCACCATCAAAGAACCAATAAATCCTGGTCAGTGTTGTCTGACCAACCCAGTTCTCTTTGCTTAAATTAAAGAGTACTTCTTCTTTAATAGCTGTAGGGGAAAGGCAAGTTGTTCTAACAAAAGAATGGACAAGACTGACAACACTGCTTGGGATTTCAGTGCAACAAATACACTGTGTCTGCTCAAACAAAAAAAAATGCGCTAGAATTCTGGCAAGCTATCTTTGTGGTAGTTTGGTGTTTAAGCTCTACACTATATGGCACTTGTGCCATGTAGTACAGAGCTGCCCGACAATGAAACTCCTGCACATTCACCGGAGTTACATCATCAGGTAACTAACTATCCAAAGGCCAAATAGTATCCAATAGGATCGTTGTCTTCAAGAAGGTCCATTGTGGAGATAACGGTCAACATAACACTATCCGAGGACACAATGATAGCAGGTCCTGGACCTGTCATCGCTGTGGGGTGCCTGCACACATGCAGTAAGCTGTACATACTTGGTGAATATGGCAGGAGCTCACCATCCACCAATACGTTTCTAAAGGTAAATGTCTTTTTAGCTGTATCGCTGGAGCCACCATATCCCTACTTTTTAGACATTACCACATTTGACCAAAGGAAATGTAGGTCAATGTGCTTCTTTGTTCCAGTAATATCCTAGGAGTCCACTAAATCCTGATTGAAGCAAAGGACGGAGGTGGCACATCAAAGAATGATGTAACAATGCAACATGCATTGTAATAATGCAATATATTGAAACTAAACTGAGAGGACTTTATAAATAGTATGGGTACTTTGCCAACAGATGTGAATCTTAGCTAGAACTACTTTGCAGCTTACTTTTTCTTACAGCAAAGTGGGCTACCATAGTCAGCCTGTCTGAATTCCTTTCCTATAATCCAATGTTAACGGCAGTCTCTGAATGTATTTGGTTCTGCTTCACGCTGACACAGGTAGATATCAGGAGCTCACTTAAACATTATCCTCTTCATTTTCCTGTTTCAGGCCACAACTCTCCGAGGCCCACCAGCTGCCAACATTCAGGTGCAACAACGGTTACCGGGCCACGAGGTTCAAGCAGACTGCCGAGTGTTCCCTCACCGAACATCTGGTCATGAATGAAAGGATTGCCTGGTAGCTCTCCACATCGGGCGGCTGATAAAAAATTCAACATTTTACTAGTTGGCAGCATTGTATCAAAGAATCCTCTCGAGTCTCCTGAAATATATTAAGAAATTTTCACTGCAGCCATGTATATCTGTTAGAACAGCTGTTGCTGAATGCTATTGCTCTGTCTGTGTGCTGGGGGACGGAGGAATGTGTATCTTTCACTGGCTTTGTCCTTGAAAACTTACTCTGGTCTGCAAGGTGGGAGAGAGGTAAACAGCGGTAATTCAAGTTTAAAGGGGAAGTTTAGGATAGACCATGTTCATTTTAAAGGACAGGAAAGCCAAACTATCCTTCAAAGTATAATCCTTATTTCTCTACCACTTCTAGCCACCCCAGTATTTATGGCCCCCACCATATCCCATTGCAGTAACCAAAATAGGACCCAGATATAAGCTTTAGGTGCTTTTTTTGCAGCCTTATTATATAGACTTAAGAAGGTAAGGCAATCCATGCATAAAGTAAAACTGTGACCAGGTCATGGATGTTCAAGAATTTACATAATCCTAAACAATAAATTAGCTTTCAAACTCTTACTGATACTCTATAGCTGCAACTACAGTGTAGAAATTCCTCCTCAACATTTACCAAAGACCCACAGAATCTGTTTAAATTCTGGTCCTTAGAGTAACTCAGCAATGTTCAGCTTACCACTTTTCCAGAAGAAACTCAGAAGCCCAGTTCACCTTGCATTGTCCCATCACCTTCACAATAGAAACTTAGTATCCTTCCAACCCTTAAATCTCCAATGTAAAAAAACTGAGTATAAGGTCTGGAAAGATAAGCTGAGCTGCCAAGTGAATACAAGAGAGCGATTTCTGCTGTGGACTTTGAGGATGAATTGCTCCACATTTCCTTCAACCACAGAGATCATTGATGTTTGTTTAAAATCCAAACTAGATAAAGTGGGGAATGTCATGAGATTATGTTAAAATTCATCAAAATTTTCATCCTTTCTAGAGAGGTTTGCTTTCCTCTTAGGAATACTATAGGGAAGTGTTGGAACTTCTGATGCTTTTATTTCTGCCTATGCCCTCCTGTCCCAATGACAACTGCTCCACCATTGCTTATCCTAATGTCACAAAAAAGGGAAGTAAAGGAAAAGCTCACCAATGGCATTCCAAATGAAATATAACATATAAATTTAGACCAATAGAATAGACCAACCATAACCTATTAATAAAAATTTGTTTTTAAACACAATACAAGTCTCATCTATGCAGGGACTAGGTGAGGGCTTGACTTGTAGTAAGCAATGGGCCAGTTTTTAGAAAAACAAGGAACTGCGGTAGATAAGTTCATCCTCAGCTCTACCTCCTAAAGAAAGATGCAATGTTCCATTTAGATAGAATGGTGTTCTATGAGCACCTCAATGTCTGGATAAGAGGATAAAGCCCAATGATAAAGTAAAACAGCATCAAGATGAGGTTCCTTCGGTGGTCAATAGAGGTTAAAAAAACTGAAAACCCTTCCATGTTGGCATACAGTACTGTTGGACAGGTCTGATAATATTTTCCATTGTAGCTGGGTGACCTATCAAACATTATATCCAAGATCCACTCCAAATCCATCAAAATTCTCCCCACTTCTGATAAACTTGGTCAAATTTTGACCTGTTACAAATATTTACATACAAACCCTTGGCCAACTAAGACTGGGATAAGTACAAGATAAATAACTCAGATATGAATATTTAGAAACTGCTGTTTTCTATTAACTGTTAATAATGTAGTTAAGCCCATTAACTGTTACTGCATGTGAGGCATTATAAGAACAAATGGGAAATCCATATGCCTACTCGCTGTTACACTACACTACGGGAAAGGTCGAGTCAGCCATATTGCTTGCGAAAACAAGCAATTCTGTTCCCATTCTACCGTGTCAATCTACATTAAGAAATGTTTTCACCACACATACACATGCAACTTTGATTATTACTCATACCTTTTTTTATAAAAAAAAAAATAAAAAAATAAAAAAACTTTAAAAGGAAGTGGTAAGCGTAAATCATTTTCTAAATTTAGCTCGTTATCTGTGCAGTAGAAATTTTCACTTCTGTGCATTCTGAGCTCTTGAATATTTTCTCCATGGTAACTAAGCTATGATTAAAACAACACTTGGAACTGGCATTGAAAACCACCTGTTTAGCAGAAGCCACCAAAATTAACAAAAGGATAAAAGTAATAAATTATTATAAGCGTATATGCAGATATTTTTGCAATGGGAGAGCTGATCGAAGAGCTGATGCAGTAGCTGATATCCTGAGGATTTGTCTTTGGTGCCACTTGTATTACAAGGCATTATGGGTAAGCCGGGATATGGCTCCAGTCATTACGTAAGCTTTTATGTACACTTATGAACTATTTTCTTGATGTTGGTTATTCATTAAACAGAAGCAGTCATGGTGGGGCTTAAGTAAGAGTCTAAATATTCAAGACTAACATTACAATTCTGGAGGCTTGTTTAGGGTGATGTATGTATTGCTTTTCCAAGTCTGGCTTTTCTAAGTCGTATCTTGAAGCAGGGGTTAATAATTTGCCTAACTGTAACCTTGCCTGAAATTCGAATTCTTAGTGTAAACCTCTCTGTAATTCTAAACCTAACACTAACCCTACCTACAACCACAAACTTAACACTGCTCGCTCTTCACTGCAACATCCACAGTTACCCTTCTTGTAACCCTAACCGTAAAAAAAACCTTACCTGTAACTCCCTAATAATATTAATTCTGTCTAGCCTTCCTTGTACTCAAAACTCATTGTAATCCCCCTCCCTAAATTCAACCCAAACACTAACCCTATATGCAACCCAAACGCTATCACCAACCCTCTCTGTAACTTTAATAATAACCTAGTCCTCAATTCCACATGTTACCTTAACCCTAATACTAACCCTCCCAGTAACATCAACTTTATGCCTATTTTTAACACTAACACTAGCTCTCCCTGCAACATCGACATTAGCCCGATCTGTAACCACAGCCCTCACAATAATCCTAATGTACCTTCAACCTTAACACCAACCATCCCTGTAAATCAAATATTAACCCGCCATGTAATTCAAACCCTCACACGTCCCATTATTGTAATACTAACCCTTGTTTTTAACGCTCCCTGTGACTCACACTACCTTCCCTTTTACTCTAACCTTATCAGCAACTCTATGAGCAATCTCTGTTAAAGTTGAACCTAAACCCAAATTGGGCCACGCTCCTCAAACAGTATATTTGGGGGACACAAATTTGTTTTGACCAAGGAGAATCTAACAGATAAAAACTTATCTTACTCCATATGCCTGCAGGAGCCATAGTTCTGATCTTCTGCTCTTCCAACCTGGAAGGCTCCAGGCATTCAATACAAAAAAAGCGTCAAGACCAAAAAAGAAAAGAAACTTTGGAAGACCAGTTGTGGAAATTACCTGCAGAACTAGGGAATGAGTTAAGTCATCCTCTGTTAAAACAAAAAGTGGGAGGAAAAAGGAAAGTGAGGGAAGCCCCTTAAAGGTTTCCAATCCAAAAATCCCCATCTATTTCTGGTCCAATAGTCACTTAAGATTTTGAATTATCCCTCACATTTTAGTCATGGTGACAGAAGGTCACCAAGGCGAATGGAGAGGGTGAATCTCCCCAACTGCAAAAAAAACCTGACAAAAATAAATACACCTTAGTTCAGCAGTAGGTTCATAAAAATCTTCCCAAACACAAAACTGCATAAACATCATAAAAAATATACAAAATGTTTCTTTTTTTTCAATCAACTAAAAACCTTTAAGCATTCGTAATCCTCGGTTTTATCCTGTGCAAGCACCGCAAGCAGCCAGGCATATGGATATTATGTAATATGGAAGATTTGAAACTTCCTCTCCACTTTTCATAAGAAAATATTTGAAACAGGTCAGCGAGAAACAAACACAAAAAAAAAAGAAAAGAAGAAAAAAAAAACAATTACAAAAGCTTCTCTCTAACAAATCTGCAGCACAGCTGTAAGTATAAAATTTCGATTGAACTTAAAAAGCATGAGATGACTGAGAAGTCTGATAACATTTAAAACAATTGCAGCTGTTGTTTTCCCTTCATTAATCCCTAAGGTTTGCGTGGAAACCTGCAGCATGCTACAGACGCTGCACGGAGAAAGCTTAACGGCGCTCAAGTGGTCAAGACAAATCAATTAATCACAGAGCGCTAGTGCTGAGCTGGGAGGAAAGAGTTCAAAGAAGGGAGTAATGTGACATTATTCCCTAATTATTTAAATCCCTTTTGTCCTATGGATACTTACTCAATGCCAAGAGTCTGCACCACATCGGCCTCCTGATATACAATGCTGGGTCACATCCTCAATTAGGGATACTAGATCAACCATTTCAAGGCAACTTAGGCCATATATAGACCCTGTGGCCTTGTGGTGCCCCCACCCTTAACATGCTATACAATTATGCAGCATAACCTGCAGTTCTTAAGAATCGCATTGTCCTTCTGTCCACTCATCAGACTACTGGATTGGAGACACCTAACTCTAGCTTTGTCTCCTCCACCCACCTATGTCTCCCCCCTTTAATTAGAAAGTTCTTGATACAAGCCTGATTCTAATTTCCAGCTGGTGTTTGGCAACTCTGTATGAAGTTAGATTTAAATGTATTAAACTGGATGAAATGTGAATAGCTACTATAGGTATATTGATATGTTCTTGGAGATGTACATTAACTTCATGTAACTTGAACTTCATACAGAAAACTTGACTTTGTACCTACTGTCCTTGCTCCATGTTTCAGAATGTAGGGCTTATCTGAAAATATAAAGGATATGTCAATAATTTATATCTATATAAAATAGAACTCAAGATATAAGGATCTTTCAGGATGTGGGCTGCAATATTCACCCTTTATCAAGTGCTGTTAGTCGTAGTACTTTTTTTCTGCCACTAGATGTCCAAAGTATTAGTCAACCCAAATCCTCTAATTGGAGTAAAGCCTGTTAGTGGAGAGTGAAAGACAAAGCAGCAGTTTGATGAACTCATCTGTCTGTTCACTTCTTCTATTTGCACATTTTTTTTCATTACACTAACTGATAGGTTCCTTGTGCTACTTCTCCCTCTAATACTGAGCTCAGTTGTACATAGACTGCAAAAGGTTCATATTAGGTCACATTCAACTATTTAGACTGCTTGCATATAAAATACTAATGATAGTATCCAAATAGTATCCAAGCCTTGTATAGCTCTATTATAAATCTTAGGTATAAAGGATGACAATCAATGTATTATGACTGTAAGAAGTTTCATAACTATAATTTTTTCACATATCACAGTCACAGTTTTGATTAGTGCAGAATATTTATTCACTAAAATGTAAAATATGTCCTATTGGTCATTAAGGACTTCAACATCTGTTTGAATCCGAATGTCCACCGCTATCCCCTGTAGACCAGGCAATACTCGGCAATCAGTTACTGTAAATAATGCATGAATATGGCTATACACCGCCAGTACTTGGGTGGTATATGGGAAATGAACAAGCGATGACAAATACTTGGAACCGTGGAGTCAGTTTTGGGAAACATCCAGCATGCTGTATATTGTATGCCTTTCAGGGTATTAACCAATGGTAAAATAACCGTCTGTCTGAGATGGAAGGGAGAAGCTGCGTATCTACTATAGAGAAGTGATGGGCAACTTACTTAACATACGGGGCCTCAGGTATGACTCTTGACATCATCAAAGGTTTACTCATCATATTTTGTTATTGCAATGCTATGGAAAGCTGTCAAGAGATGGAAAACGTAAAAGATGTTTATAAACTAAAGATGAAGGCTTGTGCCAAATTTTAACCATTAGAGAGGTAGAGGCGATAAGAATAGGCATTTTTCTGGCTTTAAAATCAGCATTGTCTTGCAAAGGATTTAAGGGGGTACTGAAAGAACTCCAAAATGCAAACACAGTCCCAATGGCGGTCCATGGAATCAGATGAACAGCCTACTACCTGGGATGCTGATTGAAATTGTTCTAGCACCATCCAAAACTGCTACCCAAGCACAGTGCCTGTTAAATGCCTGCACAAAAAGACTTTTCCACTGTTCCCCCACAATGATAATGAGAGAGTTTGGTTGTTCCTTCACCTTTCCTAAGCGATGAAACACCCAGAACTCGCTTGGTTGCTCAGCATGTCCTTTATGGAAAGCCAGTGGGGGTCCAACCAAATCTCACTATAAGTGCAAACTAAGAAACCCCGTACCTATCTAACCTTGATGAGGCAAGTGGGCTCACCAGACTCAACGACCTTGGTCATGAACTTACACTCTGTTACACCCCAAAAGACACTCTGTATTTGTGTTTTTGCTACTTATCATATGGTCATTGCAAAGGGCCAGCTTTACTTACAAGAAAGGTGATTTTTGTTTCCCACAATTGGGAGGTATGCGTGTATTCTTATACTGTTGGAAAACCTATGATCTGAATAACTGCGCGCCTGTAAATGACGTCTTCCTTGGCCTCGAGGGATCGGTGTCTTTTTTTTTTTTCGGCGGCCTAAAACAATTGATGGCTGTGTCATCACTAACTGTACAGATGTTGGTAGCTTAAAGGGAAATCAAAAAACCTGTGGTAGCCAGTTGCTTTGAAAGTACAAGTCACAGCACGCTCTGCTCATTGCCACATTGCTCCAAGATAAAACTGAAAACAGAGAATATACAGGGAATAGAGCCAACTACTCAGCTTTTTATCCAGGCGTTGCTATGATACATCAGTTTACCCCATTTCTGAGTCAGTTTTTGGGAACAACATTTACTTTCCTACTTATAATGCAGGAGAGGGGTTCCCAAACAAACCCACTGTAGGCTGCTTGCTCTCATTTACAGAAAACCTGATAAAACTAATTGCGGTTCCAAGAAGTTTTTTCATCATGGAGATTCAGGCTTAAAATAGAAGGTTAACTCCTAGAAGTTGCACGGCATTGGCTTTAAGAAGCAAACTCACTCATAATATGGAGCTCTTGAGACCAAAAATGGTAGATTTCACAGAACTCAAATTTTGGTGATTGAGCATAAATAGAGGCTCCATTGTGTCTCTCACCAACATCTTCTCTCTGATCCCCACTGGTTCCAATTTTGCTCTCCCCCTGTGTGAGAAGATCAAAGACTGTGCCATCAGTGGGCAATGCACAAACATAAGTGACCCAGCATCCAATCTAACTCTATGGAAAGGTGAACAGGTTAAAAAAAAAGGGGGGCAAAATGAACATGATAGGTCAGATTGAGGGTAATTGAGTGGACTAACTTAGCAAGCAGATCACTGATGTTGTGCCTGAGCCTGTACGCTGATAGCCCAGCTTGCACATAGGCAAAAAGAGAAAAATATTTTTATTTTCTTGGTTCAGATTCATTTAGTTAGTGAATAGTAACCCACAGAGTCTTTTTGTTTCCTTGTTTTTTTTTTTTTTTTTTTTTTTTGCAAGCTTTTTAATTGTTTTAGTGACAATTAGATTTGCATCCCTATTTCAACCAACAGGTTTCACGTCCTTGTTATATTTGAAATCTCAGCAGCTGAGAGACAGAGAAAGTCAGGCGGAAATAAAGCAGAACAGGTGTTCAGAGGCTGTGGTTTCACGCAGTTACACTCCCTGTGATGGAATGGTGTCTCTTTCAAACAGGTAGAAAGTGTGCTGGCTGTAGACACATAAAGGGCCTTGTTTGACAAGTAATTCTTACATTGTGTCACTGTCTGGCTATGGAAAACAGCCAATGAAGGGTTGGAGCTCTTATTATCATTTGTTGCTTTTTGTTCTCCTGCAGATGCTTTGCAGGAACTTCCTCTCTTTTTAGGAAAGACCATTGCTGCAGTGCATATAGGGATTATTTGCTTATACTTTGCCTTCTCTCCTTCCACCTTTCTCCCCTTATCTACAAGCATGTAATTATTTTCTGACCCAGTGACATATCGTTAGGTCTCTGCACTTTACTTTGTAATGCTGGCAGATCATGGCTGGTAGGAAGGGCCAGAAAGGTGCTGCACATGGCTTCCTGGTAACAAGAAGCGGTTATCATGTGTGATAAGCCCTTGTATTCTCCCTAGCTAAGTGGAAAGAAGTTGAAGGTGGGTGGCAGCCCCTGTATTGTTATTGAACTTCTCAGTAACTACCCAAAAACAACTCAGTGGTTACTGAAAAGTGCCAGGTGTTGCACCCAGCCAAAAGGGGCTGGGGAGCTCACTGGGTCCTATCCAAGATCCCGCAGCCTCTAATGCACACTGTGGGATCATTACATGGAGCTGTGCAATCTGTGTTAATATTTTAGTACAGGAGAGGAGCCCAGAAAGCTGTGCAAGAATGAAGAGTTCAGCTTTATTGTGTGTTGGAGCAGCCACTACGAATCTCCCTGTAAGGAAGTGACAACACTAAAGCACAAATGGAAGACCGAACCAGAGTGTGGACACCCTATCAGGACACCCCTATAAAAATGGACCTTTATAGTAGGATTACCAGTTTTTTTATTGAACGCTCCAAAAAAAAAAAGGGACTAAAATGACATTAATATGTTAAAGCTTTTATAAGATTTTAGTAATTGGGTTTACACCTACTTTAAGTTAAAACCTTCACCAAAAAAATCTTTGGACATTGCCCTTTGTAAATGATACCAAACCAACTGACCAATAAACGTTTAGGTGACCCTTTAATTAGCTTTATCTAATTTTAGAAGTTTTTTAGACCATTTTTCCCTTTTAAAATTTCTTTACACAATGGGTTCAGAGCCACAATAAAAGAAACTAGGGCTCCTTATAACTTGCGCCGAGCCGGCAAAATGTGGAGCCACGCGGTGTTCACTCAATTGAGGCTTCTCGCAGGAAAAAAAAGCTTTTAACAGGCACATCTGGTCTGTGATAAATCAGGTCCATTTTGTCTTCCTGCCAAAACTCCTCCTTTATCTATCTTACATCCTCGTGATGAGATAGGCAGTCACACATTACGCTGGTGACAAACAATTGTAATTATGCCATTAGTAGCCATTTAGTCTACAAAGGTTTTTATAAAGGAAACACAGCCCACGATGAGAAATATGGGATAATACATTGATCGCCCCGTCTAATCCGCTTTTGCTTCACAAGTGTAAAACACAGGCATAATTCACAGCACAGCGGGCTATAATAGCAGGCCACTCAAAACTGTACAGCTATTCCGAGCCGGATCTACTTAAAATTTATAAAAAAAAGTAACAAGGAAAAAAAAAAAAAAAAGACTTTAATAGACTGAGCACACAAAAAATGAAGGCTTGACTTTTAAAACTGGGCCTTAGAAATGGCAAAAGCAGTAAGCTTGATTGGTTGTGTTTGGGAAGGATATGTTTTAAGGTATAGGGGACATTGGGATGGACTATAATTGTGCCAGTTCTGAAATAAGTCTAGTAAAGGGGGCCTGTCACTATTACATTGGCTTTGATAAATGAACTAATTCAGTGTTTTTCAGCCTTTTTAACATGGGGGAACCCTTTAAAAACCTTTGATATCTCGGGAAACCCCTGCTATATTCACTATATCAACAACTGACGGTACATTAGTTTGGTGGCCTCCTTTATTGCTGGCCAGAGAGGAGAATGTAACCCTTACAGATAGCCAAAAACTTAATTGGGGTCAGTTATTCTGACGTGATAATCAAAAATTGCTCAAGGAACCCCTAGCAATTCTGGAGGAACCCTGTTTGAGAAACATCGTACTTACTAAACAAGCCAATGAAAATATGTCCTGGTAAAGAATACATAAAATTGCTTACATTTCCCACTGAACAACTCTTGATTGAAGTGTCTCCATAAAAATTGTCACTTCCAAACGTGTGAATCTCCTGAACTTTCCACTGCACTCCCTTGTCCTGCCTGCTAATCTCAGCACAGGGCTTTGCACTATGGTTTGCAAGAATACCCATTCTGGATTATAACCTGGATTGGTAATCAAGTGGCAGTGTTCTCCCCAGAATATTTTTTAAGATGGTAGTCAAAAAGTAGGCATTGAAACACACAACAAATTCAGTGTTCCCAGTTGATGTTGCCATTAGAATCCAGTAACCACTATAATGTTGTCCGTTTTTACACCCCGCTATACTTTGTTTCCAATGCCTACCCTCTTAGTTTTTATATTGTCTTTGAATTATGTCACAATTGTCCAGTACCCCTGTATTATGATCCATCTTTTCAGTAACTACACAAAAAAGCCAGAAGGTTACTGAAAAGTGCTGAGTGGTGCTCCCGGCCAAAAGGGGCTGAGGAGAACACACACACCAATAGTCAGATATCATGTGGACTTACCAATAGTCAGATATCATGTGAATTTTTGATTTGGTTAAAACTTTGCAGATTTGTTATGTATGGTCTACCTGGGTATGGGTGCCTAAACACAGATGGATACGTAAATGAATGTTACTATATTGGCTGCCCCTTTCATAAACACATTGTATTGTATTATCCTCTTTTATTACCTTATACAGAACCACCCAGATTGAAAGACAGTGGAGCAAGTCTACATGGATGCAGATTTAGGCAGGATATATTGACACATAACCTCATCAGTCTACTGCTGCTTTTTATTGGCTGGGGTGGGGATAAGAGATACCACTCTGTTCCTTAATTTAACAGATATTATCTGTGAAGACTGCAGATAGAATTCCATTTACCTTACCTCTGTGAAGTTTGCAGCTCCTAACCAAGGTTCACATCACCATTTCTAAAATCTTGCGCGTGCGGAGCAAGTGAAATCTTGCAGGAAGATCTTGCATTGGACTGAAGGAGATTTCTGCTCTGTCTTTACCAAGGATAACAATGATATTACACCCAGTGATGTGGAAAAGTGGGGTAAGGTACAGTAAGTATAATTCAAACTTTTTTCCTTTCAGGTCCTTTTACCTAATAAGAGAAGATGGTTTTAGGAGGGGGCCAGAGAGTATAAGGGGACCTTCCATATTAGTGTAAGGTCCACTTTAACATGTACACTAAGATCATAAAGTACACAAGTTAATTTGATCAAGTGATTTTCCCCCATACCATGCTAATCACAGAGAAAACCAAAGTTATTAGATGAATCAATCCAATGTATTTCCCTGAAAAGATCCATCTCCACTGTCCGTAGGAATCCAAAGACATGACAACTGTTGGCCATTCAACAAAATCTTATGTCTGCAGGTGCCTATAGTTATGCTGAAAATCTATATTGAGAGCATCAGCGATAAAATACAAGACCAGCGACATCATCCTGTTTCCCCCTAGTCACACAGACAAATAACATAATATGATTATCATTGTAACAGGAACCAGATAATCGCAAGACAATTCACTTATCTTCAAAGATGTTACTGCATTGAAGACATGTAAGTGCTACAAGTTCCCTGCTTTGTCTTATCTAACACCATAAAGGAAAAAAAAACACATATCTGCTTTCAAATAGGCAATGCATTCTGCGTCTAATCCCTCTCCTCCGCGCTGTATTGTGCTCAAAGGATTTTACAAGTGGAGATTAGTGAGTTCTTTAGGACTCAGAGTCACATTACTGAGCATGAAGACTGGCGGGGATGGAGGGCCGCACCGCATCTAAGGTGTAACATTGTACATAGGGACGCCTGGGAACAAACATTCTTGTGGTTAACAAAAGCATGGCACATTTATAGAGCCGTGAAGTCTGTTGTGCTCATGTATAGAGGATAAAGGCTGTATTTAGCTGTCTGTCACTTTGCCTCAGCATGAACGTACAATGGAATTATTATCTGGACATATATGTGCATAAAACAGTGTTTCTCAACCAGGGTTCTGTAGAACCCTGGGGTCCATCCAAGGGTAGGCGGTTCCTTCAGCAATGAGCAATTTGTGCCTCTCGGGTTAGTTTACTGGACACCAATGTTCTTTTTAGCTATCTTTAAATGTGACATTGTTCCTACTGGCCAGCGATGTTAAAGGAATTATTTCCATTAACCAACAAGCTAATTTACTGTGAGTTATGGATATAGTAATTATAGAAGGGGTTCCCTAAGACCTAAAAGTTCATTCAAAGGTTCCCCTATGTTAAAGAGGTGGAGAAAGACCGGCCCAAGCCGTGAGAAATCAGGCCATTTTTTTTAATGCCATGATGTCGAGCTTCCTAAGATTTTTTGAACGGATTAAAAAATGGTCAAAGCATTTAGAAGCAAAATGATCACATAGATTTTAGCATATACCTACTTGACTAAGTCTGTAGAATGGTCCAAAGTGTTTGCAAACTAGAAACTACCGGTACATGGCCCAGATGTTGCAAGCAATTTCTAAACTAGGAGAGTCCTTGCAATTTTTGATTCATTTACTGCTATATTAAAGAGTCCAAATGAGGTGCTCATGGCTTATCCCTAATGATGGCTCCTAGAGAGTATTTTTGAAGGTACATATTAAGCAGCTTACGTTAATACATACAAGATCCTATTAAAATTCTCATTTTGTGTAGAAATGTTGCCTGCAATGTCAAACATGTTCCAATACCCCAGGCTAGTCCATACACACTTTTCCCCCCACTGGGTACAATGGGGTGGAAACTAGGTTCACCCTTGAAATTTTTGCTTCATTTACTGCTGTTAAGAAAGATCCAACACCTTAAGGATCGGTTTTTGAGGTAAGGGATAACATATGGCTAAGTTGACTGAAGGCAGTCCCTTTTATTAATATTATTATTACACAGTGTTTATATAGCACCATTATATTACGCAGCGCTGTCCATAGTCATGACACTGTCAGGAGGGGGGCTCACAATTTAATGTCTCTACCTCAGTCATATGTCATTAATATAGTCTAATTTCAATTTGGGGGGGGGGGGAGGGAACCAATAAACCCAACTGCTTGTTTTTTTGGAACGTGGGAGGAAACCAGAATACCCAGAGGAAACCCACGCAAACATGGGGAGAACCTGCAAACTCCATGCAGATAGTGTCCTGGCCGGGATTCGAACCTGGGATCTAGCCCTGCAAAGGTAAGAAAGCTAACCCCTGAGCCACTATGCTGCCCTTGGTCGAACCTGTCCACCTCTTCTTTCTACCAATATTCCGATTCTTAGTTCCGTTACGATTGATGTGTAATGCAAGTTTCCTTCCTAATCCTCTTCCAGGAAGTATTAGGCAGACGATTTAATAAATCTGTCAAAAGCGGAGGCTGATGAATCCCACGATGGTTGCAAAACGTCAGCTATGTGACTTCTTGACAGCTAACCACCAAAGGTGTGGGGAAAGCATTGTTTGATTCTGTGGAAAATGTCCAACATTATACATCCAACTCTATAATCACATGCTGAGTAAGACTGAAAGTTTAACTAATTGATGAAGAGATGAGAATATTCAACTGAGTTTCTTGTGGTAGCCAGGTACCTAACCATACAAACATTCACTTTTGATAATAATACCATATGAGGTATACAAAGCACATCCAACCCACCAATAATAGTTACAAATATAGATACTATTGTCATATAACTGACATTTTGAAAGCAAACTTGTCACAGACACCAGTATTTCGAAGTGAGTGTATGATGGAAAAATGCATAAGCAATGATGATCTTCAGCAAAAAACAAAAGTCAAAATGATCAAAAGATCCACTGATAAAGGCAGCTGAGGTTTCATTCAAGTTTTGAATTGCTATGTAAATGATACGTTTGCTCCACCTGAGCTTTTTTCTTGATCATTTATTGTGATGGTCAGTTTTGATGACCAATTGGGGGAGGTAAACCAAGCTCACTTTTCTCGGATCTTCAGGAGATCTTTGGATCTCCAGAAATCGGTTATGTACTGAATTGGTGAACATTAATTCTTAGATTAAGTATTTACAAACCTAGCATCAGAGTGTTCCAAAACTAAATAAAACTTAATTGTCCCATGGCCTCTGATTTGTAACTAATGCTTTGTCAGAGTTAATAAGGGTCCATAAACAGATCCATGAAAACCCCAGAGGTTGCTAATGTTCCTTTAACTGTGGCTGATTGACCTCCCATTTGTAGATGCCCTCAAAGTACTGGGGCCAACATCATTTGGTGAAGCCAGCTACTTGATTCTAATTATTTTTTATTTGTCCACAAAAGTGGTATTCTAGCCACTATTGTAAGGGGGTTGTTCTTTACACTGGCCTTCAAAAATTGTTTTTAGCAGGGATTCCCCAAAACCTAAAAAATTATTTTAGTGGTTCTTTAATGGTAAAAAGGTTGGAAAAGCTGACCGAGGAAATAATGGAGATCATTAGTGTTCTCCTAAACATCTAGATTGCCACAACTGTAGAAATCTTTACTTTCCATATATTAGTATAAATATGATGAAGTAATCAAATCATTACATATAAAATATATTCAGGCTCAATTTGGCCTTATATAATTGGTAATCGGTTTTGAAAAAATGGAGAACAGAGATCTGTTGATCTGTTATCAAAACACCACTTATTTATAATTTGGCCCCTATAAATTGTTCCAGGAAAAAAAGGGAAATCCAGTTGGGACACATGTTCCAAGGACAATGATCTAAGAAGGGATTTCCTTCACTTTGGAGGGATTTCTTCTCTCTTCTTGTTGTGGTTTTAGGTGAAGAAGAGAAGTGAGGTCTTTGCAATGGGACAAGGATCTGCCAGTAATTAATCCAAGCGACAAACAAAAGTATAACTTACTTCATCCATTCATTTACCTCTATAACTTCCAATTGTTTTGTGGTTTTCCCTGAAGGTACGACCAGCCTATGTAATTTCCTAATGTATGCTCAGTTCAGATTCACCTGGTTTATTTTAGTAGAAATCCCCTTTAATGAATACAACAATTGTCATGTTTAACCTTTACATTTCAGCCTATCCAATATTACAAATTTATCAAAGTCAACTAAAAACAATTTTAGTAATAATAAATTCCTATCTGCAGTCAATCAACAGTAAGAAGTGAGGAAATAAATGAAATTTTGAATGCAAATTCCAAGGCTGAGTTTGTTTTTAAGAGACTGTCCGAAAAAAAAAAAAACACTTTTCCCCGATTCCTCCTTTTTGCAGCCAACTACATGAAACACGACAGCGCAATCTATGAAATGTATTCTTGTTAATATATTCCGAAACCTGTTTTCTCGCATTAAGTCAACTTCTTAAAATAATCAGCATAATGTACTATCCTTTACTGTCTGCTAGAGCCGTGCCAACTTTTTGAAAAATAAACTGTCATTCTGACACAGAGAACGTTAGGTTCTTTCGACTACATCTGTTTCATCTGGCATCTGATAATCAGAAGCTACCTTCACTGTGCAATATTCCTTTATCACCCCTCCTCCCCGGTACAAATAAACAAACAAGGCAACATAACAGATTGCAGAAAATTGAAGGAAATTTTTATTTCTTTAACTCCTTCTTTCAATGGTCACACTCTTTGACAGAAATCTCGCTATATGACAAACCTTTCTGAAAAGAAGGTGCTGTTTGTGGCCAAATGTTTGTAGATACCTTGATTGTGATACCTACCTATATGGCTAAAGATATGTAGATACCCCTCCATATTCCAAAGTTTAGGCGATGAAGGGTATGGTTACTACAAAATGCAAAGTCATTAATCTATGTGGCACCCATATGGAGAAAGCTGTTTTTGGGGGGCTGGCTTTGTGTGCAGGGGCACAGTTATGTTGAATCGGATATGGTTTGATGAGTCTGATTTGGAAAGAGTTCTTCAGCTAACCTTAATGAACATTTTGGCATGAATTAAAATCCCTTTTTGGAGCCAAATAGCCAAAGTGTAATAAACCCTTTCTAGAAAAATTGAAGGGCATTTTGGAGGGCAAATCTATATGAATGCTCATGGTTGAGGAATAAAGGGTCTGATTTATTAAATCTCTCCAAGACAGGGGAACTAGACTTTCATCAGAGAACCTGGATAATCTAGCAAACATGGAACCGATCTGGTCCAGGATTAAATACATTTGCCCAATAAAATTGAATGTTTTAAAAGAAATCTGTTCCAGATTTGCTGGATCACCCAGGTTCTGGGTGATCAGAATCAAAATGTCAAAAAGGATCATATAGAAATGACAGTCATGTGTCCACATTATATATTACTGATGCTGGCCATACACACTGCAAGCTTCTTTTCAAAAGTTTCAAACAGCATTTGGTCACTTCCAACCTATGGAATCAAAGTTAACTACCATCAGCTGTTCCATAGTTTCAGGTCCTACAGACCCTGCTAAAATTTGTATATCCACAGCTCAGAGTTCATTAGTGTGGTGGTCAGTGGGAAGAATGCCTCTTACATTGCTAGCCATTGGGATTATTGTACCCTTGCAGATAGCCAAAAAAAATAATTGGTATTAGTTAAATTCGTGGCTCAAGGAACCCCCCAGCACCCTTTGGAGGAAACCTAGGGTTCCATGGGACCCTGATTGTGAAACACTGTTCTAATCAGTCTTTTCTGCAATAAAATGCAATGCTTTAGGGTACAGTTGTTAATAGACCATATTGGAGTTTCCTTTAAACCCTACATTATGATTAGATTTATTTTTTTTTGTTCCTACCCACCTCGTATTTAAAGATTGTTAATCACAGGCTAGAGAATTGTGGTCCAAAACAAATATTCAAGATATTCTTGGGCAAAAATCCAGTATATGTGCAGTGGTCCCCAAATGTGTCTCCTGCTCACTTTTCCCCTTTTCCTATCCAGAGAACTGAAGAGTGCTGTATGTACAACACATTCATTTTAGTGTTGCTGGACAATTGTTTTGAGTGACAGAAACTAGAGGTGTGTACATAACTTTAGTTTCCGCGCCTTAAACTGCTGAAACAACTGTGGGCAACATGGAATAAATGGATGTAAAACTGTTGGCTCTTTGTAAGCTATAAAGCAAAGATTTTGGATAAACAGACAGGTACCTAACTGCAGAGTAAACACTTCTGTTTTTTTGGATTTGCAATGGATGAACCTTCTGTTTTTAAAAGGTGGCAAATATTTTTAATTCTTTAATGTTATTCCTAAAAATAAAACACTGAATAATTTCTTTTCATATTTCACCTGTCAATCAAGGGAAATATGCAGACGCCAAATGTAAAACTAGTGTAAAACAGGTATAGAGTTTTTACCCACAGTTTTTTTGGTAATGGCAGGCAGCCCCTCTAGAACTAAGTTCCTATACTTTATAAAGAATACTCAGTTGGAGATTTTAGTGCTTAATATGTAAGTGCAAATTTCTTACCCCTATTTACTGTTTTGACTGTCCTATTTCAAAGTAACAAGTTCATTAAAGCCTATTTCTAGCCAAATCTTCATTTGTTTTGGTTAGGGAGAAAAGGGATAGAGCTTCCATGGAATTTTTATTGCTATGTCCCTATTTAGTAAAATTCCTCTACCTTCTCCTTTTTTCAGGACAAAAAGGAAATAGCTGAAGTAACTAATTTTTGTAGACTTTAGAAGCTTTAGAAGTTCTGACAAAACGGTTATTACTGTTGTTGAATTCTTGCTCTAGTGACAAAAGCATCTCTCGTTTATGATGTCCATCATAGACATCACAGATATAGGAGTGAAAGGAAAAAAGCCCCAAGTGAGTCACAGACTGAGGATGTAAAAAAGGGTTGGGCACCATTCTGTTCCAGGGTCTCTTTCCCTGCAAGAATCTCTTGAAGAATCAATGTGAAGCCCTGATGAATAGAAAAGGTTTTGCACCTGAAGCGTGTTGGCCGTTATTCCTTAATGGACTATTTTATTGGAATTACAGACTTTTTTCACATTGTCTTGCACTCTAATTCTTTGTTTTTTTTCTTGGGTACCTTGACAGGGGCACCCTTATATGTTGCTATAAAAAATTGACCACTATGCTGTTATTGTTTTTTAATTCACAAAAGCAAGGTAATTTCCAATTATTCTCTAAAGTACCTAACATGCAAACTCTGCATGTATTCAACTGTAGGAGACAAAGAAAAGTGTTATTGTTACCAGTTCCCAAACAGGAAGTGTACATGGTACAGTACAGATCTGTAAATACTGCAACATTGTACTGTATACTCTACTTGTAACGGAAGTGGCATTTTGTTTGATAAACAAGCATCAATTGGTGCAAAAGGTTGACATCTTCTTGAGAAAGCAATCCACATACAAAATCAGTGGACAAATAAAAATATTTCTATACTGAAAAATGAACATCTAAAAAATATGACATCTTGTATAATGAAATTAAAAGTTAAAATGTATCTGAACTGAATACTGAATAACTGAATAAAGCAGTGTCTGAACTACGGTTCTTCCAGAGGTTGCTTGAGCAATTTGTGCCTCCCGAGTCAGTTTACAAACACCAATGATCGTTTTGGGTGACATTCATTCCAATGGCCAGCAGTGTAAGAGGAATTCTTCTTATTGATCACCATGATAATGTACTATGAGCTGTGGATATAGTAATTATAGTTTGGGCTTCCTATGACCTGAAAGTGATTTCAAGGAGTCATGTATGTTAAAAAGGTTGTGAAAGGCTGGAATAGAGTGTGGAAAAATTACAACACCTTAGAGTGTGGGAAGACAAAACATCTAGTAAGGTAAAATCTAAAATTTTGACATGTCACCAGAAAGAAAAATGAAAAGGAGGAAAATTTTCCTGCGTAGACACTTACTTTGCTAATGGCCAGCCCCAAGTGCATGCAGTTTAAGTCGGTCCTGCAAAAGGGCCAATGAACACAGGCATTCATGTTTTACCCCCGACATAGGTTCATTGAGGACATTTCTGTAGGATTTGATAGAGGGTGTTTGAATACCGAAATTTGATAGAGGGTGTTTGAAACGGATATTATTCAGCAGTTTACTCTTTTCAAATTACTCAAGTGATGGTGGCAGATAGTATCGAAACAATGTTTCCAGGTACAGATAGTGTACGTATGTATTGTGTATGATCATTTGATAATAAAGAACAAAAATGAGATAAAAAATAATAGTCCTTTAGATGTGGTGGATAAATATTTTTTTTTTTTTAAGATAAGAACATATTCTGAAAAAGACAAAAAGACCTGTTGATCTTACCAAAAATTAAGTTTTTGCACTGAACTGATATTGCAAACAATGCTATCAGTCTTTCCAGGTATGTTCTGTGAATTATTATTATTATTACTACACAGTATTTATTTAGCACAGATACATTATGTAACGCTTTACAAAGTCCATAGTCATTTCACTAGCTGTCCCTCAAAGGGACTCACATTCTAAAGTCCCTACCATAATTATATAACTTATTACAGTCTAAGTTCAATTTTGGGGCGACACCAATTAACCTAACTGCATTTTTTTGGAATGTGGAGGAAACTGGAGTACCGGGAGGAAACACAGGGAGTACCTGCAAACTCCATGGAGATAGTGTTCGGTCCGAGATTCAAACCTGGGACCCAGCTCTGCAAAGGCCAGAGTGCTAACCAGTGAGCCACTGGGCTCAGGTTAGTATTAATAACATATTACACAGCGATGTACAATAAATAGGGCCTATGACACAGGCAGTGACACAGGAGGAGGGGAGGACCCTGTCCGAAAGAGTTTACAATCTAAGAAGTGGGGAAGCAGAATACAATAAAACTAGAGAATACCTTATTCCTAGGTAATAAAGTTGACGAAAAGGAAAGTGTAGAGCAGGGGTGTAGTGGGGCGGACACGGATGGGAACACCATCACTTCTTTCAGGAATTGGCACGCGTGCTCACTCCTATTTTGCAAAGCATTCTGTGGTGGTTCGTAGTTCTCCACCTCCCGTGGGATCAGGAGAAGGACCCCGCTGGGGGGCCACACCGGCCAGAGCCATGGACTACATCTCCCTTTGGGATTGCAGGCTCAGGGCGGACGGCAGGTTGTCCCTCTAAACACAACCTGCTCATTCTCCCATCACAGGTGTGAGGTTGGGCAGGTTCTGGTATCATGACGTCACTCTGGGGGAAGTTTCTTCCCATCTGAGTGACACATAGGCAGGAGTGTAGTGGGGCGGGCACATCATGAAAAGTACCGTGCCTCCTCTTCTTTTTTTTTAAGACTACATCCCTGGTGTAGAGCAATCAAACAAAGGAAGTGCAGCCAAGGGTGAAAACAATACAGTGCAGTGACTGAGCAGTGTGACTATAGGATAGCAAGGCCATTGCTGATAGGATTATCAGGTGAAAATATAAGAATTAAAGCCTAATCCAGGTACCATGTCCTAGTACAAATACTTTCTAGAATAGGTTTAGCTACTATATAAAAGAATTCATTTTGTTTAGACCAATACAAAGGTTCCAGGTATTGCTGATCACCTGCTAAACCAATGCAAAGTTCAACTGAATTCTAAAATGTAAAATATGCTGTATAGGAAAAACTGTAGGCATGTAAAAAAAGGATTTTTCATTTTATTAAAAAAATTAGTAAAATTCAGGGTTTGAGAAGTCTAGTCAAAAGTCATATTGGGTCCTATCATGGCTGTAAAAGAAAATAACAAAATTTTGGTTTTAATGAGTTATAAGTATAAGTTATAAGTTATAACAATGTATGGTGCAAGTATTAAATTTCCTTCTCCAGTCCTGCTTGCGCTCAATTGAAATCAATTTGTACTTGCTACCTATTTGAGTACTGTTCTACAAGTAGGGATTTCAGTGTTTACGGACCCATTTCTGAGAAAAACATTGAATTGCCCATTGATGGTTCTATATTTTACAAATGATAATTATTGGGCTGTCATGTTGACCATGTGATTTCTATAGTTTTAGTCATAAGGCAGAATATATGCCTAGATAAGGTTCACAGCTGGGTGATATTGAACCATCAACCATCAGAACAAAACCATCAATAGGAGGCTTCAGTTCCTCCCTAAAAGAGACCTTTCATCATAATGCTGGAATAAAAAAATAAATAAACAATACAATAGCATTATAAATTATACTTACCTTAAACCTAATATCCACCTTCAGGGTCCAGGCAGGGGAAAGCTCGCAAGCCTTCTGGTGAAATTCTGGAAATGCCAAGGATCTCAGATCTCACAAGAAGATGAATCTGTGATGCGTTTTGTTGTGTCTACTTACAACATGTGGAAATCTCATCAAATAAAGGTTAAAAATGTTTCCTTATGCAATCTGGATGCTATGTTTGAGCTGCCATTTAAAGCTTCCCATCCTGTGTGGGCACAGACTACAGTGCTGGACCAAGTGTTACAACTATAAGCGGTGTATGTGATGAACACAGAGTTAGACAACTATAAAAAAGGCTTTAGGAGAATATTTACTATAATAATTGGTTACTAGGTGAGAGGGAGTTATAGCAGGGGACTTCTCCTAGGGATGGGCCTACATGCACACTAGAGACCAATCAGGGTAACCTGTGGGGCTAATAGAGACCTGACAGCTGCTGTAGCCACCACAGCACATCTGCAGGTCTGCAAGCTGCCTTGGTCTAGACAGCAGGGAAAGGGTCGGTACATCCTATAAACACATGTAATTAATTGAAGGGGTTTTCTCTGCTCCGGGGTGCAATCTGAGTTGTCCATGCTGCTGAAATTACACAATCAATGAAGCATCCCTTTGAAACTCCCTTGACTAGCGCCGACACGCAAGCAGTAGTCAAGCCGCGTTTTCTCTCGCTCTCTTCAGTTTCCGTTATTATGGCTGAGACTTTCTATGTAGCCCAGACATCAAAACAAGGTGTCTTGCTTCAAGCGAAACAAAACAGAGGTGAAGGCAGAGCCTCAGATGAGCAAAATGTGTTTTCTGCACACATCACAAAAAAGCAAAAAGGTCATTCTGTTCTACAAGCAGGGATCAACTGAACTGTGTTTGGAGGTATTGTTGAAAGTCACAAGGCGAAAGCCTTGGGAAGTTTATCACAGATTATTTATGTACTCCACCCCATTGGAGGGTCGAACCAACATCGCCCAACCTAAACTGAAAACTAGGTTTGAACTGGAAGACCAAACTCTGCACAAATCTCTGAGTACAGGGCACATACATGTTACAGTACTGAAAATGTATGATGGAAAAGAAAAGCGAAAAACCAGGTGGATTATTTTGATAAACCAAAAAGATGGTGGAATGTTATGGTTTTGCGTGGGCTTGCACGATCAAAATCTGTGTGTGTGTAGGATATACTCTCACAACCTTTGGCAGTTATACTGAATTTATATTTTTAAACTCTGTTAGCAAGATTTATGTAATGTTGCATTCTATAATCACCCCACAAAAAAACTTTATAACCAAGGGCAACCCAACAAATGCAGTTTGGGTACATGTACCAAACCAATGGTGGTCTCTACCAAATCTTTTAGAAGTCAGCCTAGGGTCTGGGTAATATCCAATGAGTTCATCCACCAGTATTATGTCCTTTAAAATAGCCCATAGGTCATAGTTGTACATCTGCCTCGGAAGATGTACTTGTATGATGTACCAGTTAGTATCTGATGGGAAAGGCAGACCAGTCAAATGGAGCCACTTCTCTGTGCTTATTACAATCCCTATCCATGTCAATTAAAGGTGGAGGGGATTCAAAGATGCCACCTTGCATAGTGTTCGATTCTGTACTAGTCCAGCTCTGCTGTATTCTACAAATTCTGCCTAATTCCATTCAAACAACGCTGATTACACCCTGCAAGATTCCAAGCCCCATAGGCTTATCTAAAAACACATGAAAATCTAAATCCAATCACTCAAGTCTCTGTTAATCTTTTTACATGTGTAGCTTTCCAAAATAATACCAATATCTATCACAGGGGTCTTTGCTTTAATGGGATAGCAGGTGCTGCCATCCTGTCATGCTTGCCGCTGGTGGAGACAACCAACAGCTGTGCAAAGGAATGGCTCTCCATTTTCCATTGTCAGAAAGCTGGTTCAGAAAAATTATGTGCAGCCAATACTGTAACAAGTGTATGTGCATGGGAAGAGGATAAAAGGGCTATAAGAGAGCAGCAGCAATGAGATGGGAATGAAAATAAAAACAGTGAAATCGATTTTTCATAAAAGTGAAAAAAAATGGTCTCCTGAACCTACATTTATTATCGCTTTCAGATCAGATGTGCAGATTTGTTTTAAATCTAAATGCGTATAATACTTTTTTTCTTTATTACCAAATGTTTGTAGTTTTCCTTTTATGCTGCTGTGAATCACTGTGGGTGATTTATAAAAATAAATGTTTTGCACAATAAATAATAATGGGCTATTTATGGTATTCAATGGGGGGTAATACGAGAGAATCTCCATACTCAGTATGAAACAATATGGAGCATATGGTACAGCTCCAACGTCTGTAAGCCAACTGCCAAAAAGAAAGATAAATAGAATCCACGCTTCCAAAATAATCCTAGTATAATGTACTACAGGGTCTTAACTTTTTGAAAAATAACGGGCCGTATAATGAACCCTATAGAACCCACAATAACTGCATTTGACATTGCTGCTCTTTCCAACACTACATGCCCACTGGATTGAGAGGTGGAGAGTTGCTGTGAAAATTGCCCACACTCCTTACTCCAGGAATTGAAAATCAGTTTACAACCCCTGCCAAAAAAATTAGGAATCCCTACTCTTGGGAGGATAATCCATCAGCCATTTAGTTTGTAGCAAAAAAAATCACAGATATGATATTTTAACAGCTGAACATTATTGCATTATAAAACATACCTGCCTTGATCCAGAATTTAGAAGATCCTGTTACCCAATTCAAAAAGATGATGGTGGGTAGACTGCAGACTATAGGTGGATCTGTCTGAGAAACATGGGCAGATGTTTTACTTCTGAGTCAATAAAATAATAATTGACAATGGAATTTTTCACTTATTGACAGGTGAAGTGACTGGACATGTTGGTAAAGCTCATTCAGAAGTACATGTGTTGTATCATTTGATCCCGCATACCCAACCAATTTTAGAAAGATCAGAGGGATGGAATATTGAGGTTGTGTGTAGTGTCTTAGGGCATCCGCCCCACCAATATTAAATTAGAAATGGATTGATTGGTCAACTGCAAAATTGTCAGAAATTCTAGCAGCCTTACTAGTAACCCTTAAAATATTAGCACTGCACCGTATTTGTTGTCTGTCTGTATATCCAGGTAGCCAATTTTCCCCTACAGGTGAGATAAAAACCAACAGAGCTTGCAAGTGGTTTATCCTGTGCACAACACAACAGATCTTTCCAGATTAGGGTACGTGATATGACTCATCCTATCGCTGTACATTTTCCCTTTCTCTGAATGCAGAACATAAAAGGAGTTTAGCTGTGAAAACAAATGAGTCTTTTCCATCATTACTTTCACTGGAGACTTAAATAGGGGAAGTCCCCGTATGAACTGAAAACCAATTCTTTGCACCCACCCTGTGCAGAAATATATGTAAAGGAATCAGATGTCCTTGAAAAAACGTGAATTGAAAATATAAATATTATTGAAGTCAAAGTAGATGTCAATCTAATATTAAAGGGGCCTGTGGGTTTTGATCTGGTCTGATTGTCCTATATTACCGGATTTTGTATTGTTGCAATCACTGTATCAGTCCTCAATAGTCATCAGAGCAATAGGCATAGGAAAATCTCCAACAGGGTCATCTGTTTTGAAAACAACTTTTAAAATCCTAATAAAGGTTGTGTTCCATCTTCTCACTTCCAATTGCTAAGAGAGAATGAAAATAGAAATCTCCATCCTAGTGGGGCACAGACAGCAAAAAATAAACCGACAGTCATTAAGTTTAAGATTGAAAGTGATTTTTAGATCCTAAGGTTCTACAAGATTTTAGTAAGCTGTTTTATACAGATCTAAAAAAAAAAAAAAAAAAAAGCATATCAAGAAAACCTGTTTCCCTTTTAGGCATCAGAGAAGTATTTTTCGATTTTCATATACAAAACTGATTACTCAAAAATGAGTCGCCAGAAGGGAAGATGAGGGGATTTCTCCAAATCACACGGCGCCGAACCATTTTCATTATTAGGGGTTACCACCATATATTGAGTACATGCAAATAACTTTCTTTTTTACGACTCCTCCAAACAGCTGTGCCAACCTCGGTGGCGTGGGAAGGGTGGCACCACGCTAACAATGATATAATTACATTACAGGGAACAGCATTACCTGACAAATCGCCCATCGGTTTTTTATTGTTACCGACCCAACACCTCGACCCAACACAATTAATTTCATACTTGCATGTAGAGAACGATAAAAAAAGCCTATTCCATCTTTAAATTAAACTCCTTTCCTTTTACATATTGTTGGAACTATTTGATTTCAGTAATATTTGGGGGGAAAAAACTTCCAAAAAACACATGGAGCAATTTTAACACAATATGAATGTCTGAAAGGATCTTAAAGATGGTTATGGACATACTGTTCACTATCCTTAACCACTTCTTACCTGCAACCTTCTTAACTTCCCAATTCTTAACTTCTCCTTCTTGGTCTCTAACCTTTTCCTCCTCCTACCCAAAATTTAACCTTCACCCTCCTGCCTAGTGCTTATTCATTACCTCTTCCCTTTGGTCCCTATCTTTAACCTCTTCCTCTCCAGCCTCCAACCTTTTACCGTTCTGCTTTTTGCCTAGCCTTAACCCCTCTGTTTTAGATTCTGTTCTTATCTACCTCCTACCTGGCCCCTATCCTTCACTTTCCTTCCTAGTGCCTAACCTGAATCCCACCATTTTGGTCCCTATCCTTAACCCATGCCTACTTGGCACCCACCCTTAACCCATGCCTACTTGGCACCCACCCTTAACCCCTCTGCCTAGTGCCTAAACTTAACTAGAAGCTAACCTAACCAAAGTCTGTAGCTCTATTTTTCACATCTGCAGCGGTGCAAGATCTAGATGCCTTGGTTTACCTATATTACAGTCATCACCTAACCTTTATTTTCCTATTACCTAATTTTACCTCTCCTTCCCCTTAATCCCTTCTTCCCTGGCGTCCAACCTTCACCCTTCCACCTAGTGTCTAAGCTTATCAAGAAGCTCATCTATACAGAGCCTAAATTCTAACCTAAATTCTAAATTCAGGTAATTCTATAGGTCACATCGGCAGAGATGTAAGATCTAGATACTTTGGTTTATCTATAGAACAGTCATTGCCTAACCTTCACCCTCCTGCCTATTGTCTAACCTTAACCTGGTCTTTTTGGTCCTTATCCCTAACCTTCTTCTACCTAGTACCTAACCTTAAACATTCTTTCTTCTTCTCTAACCTTAACTCCTTCCTATATGGGTGCCTAACCTTACCCATTGTGCCTATTTCCTAACCTTAACCTATCTTTTTTGTTTTCTAACCTTAAGCTTTTCCTATCTGGGACCTAACTTTCACCCTCTTGCCTCTGTCTATCCTTAACCTCTTCTTCTGGGTTTCCATCCATAACCCATTCTTACCTTGCACCTATTCTTCACCCTCCTGCTTAGTGTCTAACCTTAACCACAAGCTAGCCTATCCAGATCCTAACCCCAAACCCTCTAAGTAGCTCTACAGGTCACACAAAGACTGACTCAGGATCTGGATGCTTCGGCTTTACTATATAACAGTCATTGCTCATAAAGTATTAGCTGTGAGAGCCAAGCTCAGACACGTCACCGTATATATCTCCGCTTATTCCTTGGCTTAAAACAATCGAGTTTTCTTTCTCCCCCCTCCTTTGGAAGAGCGATTAAACTGGGGGGGGGGGGGGGGAGCAGCATATCCTGCGTTCAACCGCATCCTGAACAAGCAAGACCAAGATTTAAAGTAAATAAATATTCTCTTCTTGCAGCGCTTCCGTCAACTGTCATTGACTTGGCTCCAATCACCTTTCAAGTCCAAACAGGAAAAGCGAGCAATGCAAGTGAGAAGGCAGATATGGGCTTTAATATGCTTTTCACTGCACATTTCACTGGCGGTGCACTTCCGATTCTCTGGCTCTGCCAGCTGCCGGGAATCACTCCCGGACTTGGGCTTTTCCTGTTAACCTTTTTTTATTTTCTTTTTTTAATTTTCTGTTATTATTATTGTTGTGGGTTGGGCCCCTTGGCGGAGATCGCCGAGAACCTTTTTCCAGCTCCCCTCCCAGGCAGGCGAATCTCAACTGCCCAGGCTGTGGCCAGAGTGACGGCAGCTGGCAGACTGGTTGTCCCGGTTCAGTGATAGACGGCCAGGTCTGTGTGGCCCCTGGGCAGATCCCTGCATAATTCCTGGCTGCAGATGGTCAAATTAAAATTACAAGGTGCACTGACAGGCAGAAGAGAACTGCCGGGGATTTGCAAACAAACTGGGACTCTATAAAAACTGATCTAACATGTATGAGTCTCTCTCTAAATATTAACATGAATTAGGTACAAGCGCCAGTAAAAATTAATGGGTTATGATGTCTAATAAAATCATAGTCAGTTCTTGGTTTTATCCATGTCCAAGTGATGTTAGATTTGAAGATTACATTGTTTCAAACCGGCACACATTTCTTGATCCTGCCTCTTAAAGCAAAACTCCAGGCGGACAGCTACATATGCAGACAGAATACATATAAGGCGGAAGATTTACCTGCCAAAGGTGTTAAATTTTTGTCCGTCCCTGAGATTTTCACAGCCCTACCAGACAGGACATTTCTCTGCTGCAATTTCACTTAAAGGTCCCCTTCACCATAAATGCAAATTGAAAAGAGAAGCAGAAGAATGGTGCGCTTAACTCTCTGCCACCCTACTATTACCCCGTCTGCATGCTAATTTTACTACAGATGGCTTAACAGAATCCTTGAATTTTCTCCCCCCACCCTTCCCAGTTGGTACTCTGCCATGTAGGGACTACCAGAAGCTAATACCAAGTCCAACCTAGTTCTGGATGGAGTAGGGCAGAGCAAAAATGAAGGTTGGACTGGACTTTGAAGGACACCGACAATCTTCTTCCTACTTCACTTCCCCTTTGTGATCTTTGGCCACCTTGATTGGCCAGGTGGGTTAACATAATTCCTCTGCAGGTGCATGGGAGTTCTTCCGAGTCCCAGCAAGCAACCAAAGCATGTGCAGCTCAACATTTCTGACTGTTCAGGCAGGTAGGACATCGTCTGTCCCTTTCTGCAATAATGATCTGCCTGATTGAACATTTTTAATAGTGGAACTTGAAGTATCAATAAAGAAAGTATATTACAAAGTTGGATGAAATTACCTTTTCAGTGTTCTTTTTAGGTTTATTAGTGGTCACATAACTACTGTCTGCTATTCTTCTCCTTATAGCAATATAGGAAAGTTGAATATATTTATAAATATATACACACACATATACATATAGGAACGTATTATGGTTCATTATAGTTGACAAGACGTTAGCTTGACAGAGGAAAGTCACCTTTTAGCCTTGGCACGCCCTGCCATATACATATAACATTCTGAATAACAACACAGGACATAGCAAAATGTAACACTTATTGATACAATCTATCCAACCTTGTAGGGAACAGACCCACTCTGGACAGCAATCAGCCACCTTGATTCAAGGTAAAAACGTAAAATTGACAGATGGAGCAAACAAACAAATAGTGTGATGACTCCAACAAGAGACACTAATGAGGTGTAAAACGTGTGAGAAAACGTGATAGCATGCACTGAACTCCTGCTATAAGTAACACCTCCAGAATCTGGGTGACTTTACAGAGGATTTACTGCTTCAGAAACCTTGTTCCTATTGATCTGTTTAAATGTGTAGAGGCTCCATACAGCTTTATTTATTATACTTATGGCTAAAAAATGAAATATAGTTCACTTTGTCAATGTGGCAAAAACTGAATTTGCAAAGAATATTTAATCACATGTAAGAATGTAAAAACAAAAAAAAAACAATTTCTGCACAAGATTTAAATGTTAAATTTAGCAGAGCTCAGTGAATTATCCCATGCAGAGTAATGATTCCCTTTGCTAAGTGAACAGCCTAAACTCCTTTAGAAAAATAAATCCAATATCTCACAATGTCTCATTCCATATTAGTTTTTTCGAAGGTGATGCTACAAGAAGCTTATCCTTGAGGCAGCCCCATATAATATGAATAGGAGCATCAGTAGGCAGTACAGTACCGCTCACTGTTGTCCACTATCAATTCTGCAGACACTGGTTCTTTAAATGATGCATTGGCCCCTCTTAGTCTTCTCTCCAGCGATGGTTGGGATTCAATATTATACACATCAAAAATGATGTCAGAGCTGATTTTTGCAATATTGTACTGTAAATCCAGGCTGACTTCATGAGGGTTAAATGACCCTGGGGAGCTGGAAGCAACTTGAGGGATAAATAAAGCCCCTTTTAGACTGGAGGAGTGTTGCCCAACCACATGCTAAACCACACTCCCAAACACTCCTATTCAACTGTAGGGGAGCAGTTGGGAATCACATTGTGCAAACATTTGCACACAGTTGTGTTTGCATTGCAGCTGGGTTGTGGCACAAGTGCTGGAACCAACATGTTGCTTCTGGCCGTGTGGTTACTTTTCCTCCCCAGTGGAAGAACTGCACCACCACTGCAAGCAAACACAAGGACAAACATACGGACTAAATGTACAAACAAACTGACTTGCTGTGCGGTTTGCCTCTCCTGAAGGCATAGCAGTAGTTTGCTATACACCTGTGATCAACTAACTGCCATATTTTAACTGTTAATACCACTGTTATTCGTCCCTCCCCTCAGGAAAGTTGTGTTGGCTTCTTCGATTCTGCCCCGTCATTTACCAATCATATTAAGAACATTTCCAGGTTCTGTCACTTTTACCTGCGCAACATCTCCAAAATCTGCCCCTACCTGGTCCCAGAGACCATCAAACTCCTTGCACACGCTCCTATCATCTCCCGTCTGGACTACTGTAACCTCCTCCTCTCTGGTATTCCACTAACCCGACTCTCTCCTCTACAATCTATTATGAATGCTGCAGCCAGACTCATCCATCCTTCCCTCCGCTCCTCTTCCGCTGCATCTCTTTGTAGTTCTCTTCATTGGCTTCCATTTCACCTTAGAATTAAATTTAAGCTCCTGTGCTTTGCCTTCAAATGCCTCCACAGTTCTTGTCCCACTTACATTTCTGATCTGGTTAAAAAATACTCCCCCTGCCGCTCTTTTCCCTCCTCCAATGGCCTACTAATGACTTCCTCACTCATAACCTCATTACACTCACGGCTCCAAGACTTTTCTGGAGCTGCCCCAACTCTCTGGAATGGTCTTCCTCATCCTATTCAGCTTGCTCCTACTTTCTGCTTATTTAAAAGAGCATTTAAAACCCATCTTTTCAAACTTGCCTACCCATCTTCTTCTGTCTCTTAAAACCCTCACTACTTACCATCATTCCATATGCCCCTCATACAGTCTGCTACATTCCCCCACCTCCTAGATTGTAAGCTCTTTGGGGCAGGGTCCTCTCCTCCTCCTGTGTCACTATCTATAAATCAGTCATTTGCAACCCCTATTTAATGTACAGCGCTGCGCAATATATTGGCGCTATATAAATACTAGATATAAAGGAATAACAATAACTGGACAGTTTTCATCTCAAAATCTGAAAGGGGTCTTAGTCTGATGGACAGCACTGAAGCCTCCCTTGCCCTAATGATTTATTTTTATTTTTACTAAAGACAATAATGTTATTTGGTAAAGCCGACACACCAATATGATTTATGCAAAGTATGAAATTTATTGAAAGGTCCGTTGTCCTATTTTTTCCTCCACATTATATTACCTAGGCACAAGCTACTTTGTAAACACAAACAGTCCCATCCCCAAGACGGATGTGGCTATATTGTTTGTTTACCACCAATCAGCCTGGAAGACTCCAAACGGCCTACTTACGGTATCATTTCACAGCGGCGCGTCTCTTTTGACCTAACTTTTGAAGATAAATCAAAATAACGGCTTTATAAATATTAGAAAAACACTGGTAGTCTGATTGTTCTGCCATCAAATACAGGAACAGGAGAGATTTAATGAGAGCGGCCCAATATGTGGGAACGTCTTCTTTTAAAATGGATTTTTTTGGGGGGGATATGAAACAAAACAACAAAATGATGTTAGTTTAAAGAAAATAAAACAAATCAACAAAGATGCAAGGGGCGAATTCGGAACCAAATAGTGAGACGCACAACCTCAAGCACTGTATAACATGTGTCACTGACCCATGCAATGTATGCTTATACACAGGATAAATGTTCTGCTCTGTGTACATGGAAGCTACACATTACATGTATGCCCATATATAAACTTCACCAAGTCATTTTCAGCATTTTTAAATTTGCAGCTATCATTATAATAACACCCAGTAATTCTATAATAAGGTCTTTTTCCAGTGTTCAACGCAGAACTTTTTTTTAAAGCTGGGTGGGAAGAAATTGCAGGTGGGTGCAGCTTCTGTAGTGTGGTTACTAAAAGGTTCCGGGTAGTGCGCCCAACTAAAAGGGGCTAGGGAGAAAACTGGGCACTTCATATTGTAGGGTGAAAATGCTCCATCCCTGTCCCAGCCTTGTCAATTTGTTGCATGCTGTTCTAATGGAGTTACATTGTGTGGGTTTGGTCCACTGTTTTTTCACCTTTGGGACAGCCAGAAAAGCCATTTTATGCAATGCTGCAAAGGATGAAAAAACAAAGTGAAAACAGCACAGAATGTTATTCACAGCAAAATAGCAATTGGAACACAGAATATCCCCATGTCATCTACATGATAAAACATTTCCTTATGAACATTTTGTGTTTTTTAAATCTATTTATTAAGTGGCATACTTGGCTTCTTGTCATGTTTTCCTAGCTTTCCTGTAGCTGCCATTAAAAGCCCTGCTTACAGAAGTCAACAGCTCAATACATGGGCCAGGAATATTCTCCTCCAAAGAATGTATGGTGGATGTCAGATTCACAGTTTTATAAATAAACCCGCATGTGTTCCTAACTGAACGCACATTTAAAGAGAAACTAAACTTTGGAAACTGCCAAAAAGGCAGGCAAGGGGCAAATAACTAGCTATCAGTATTTTCTTTGATCTCCCAGCAGATAATATTTTCGTGATTACGTATCATGCCCTATTCTGCACGGTGTATTTGTATGGAGGTGGCCATCATGGACTTTGATTCAGCAGGGCTTTGTTTTCAAGTTTTCTTTCCATGTTAGAGCCTCCAGCAAAAAGAACGATGGACGGCACAGTAACAACATCACCAAATCTCACGCCACAACTCCCTGAAACTATCAGTCATAGGCAGTGGAGCAGAAACAGTTATAAGAATGCAGGTACATCCTATTATGCCAGTATGTGGAACAATATTTGGCAATACAAAAGGTATATCTTTCACTGCAAAATTCACAATTTGAAATTTTCCCTTTACAATAATAAATATTTTTTTGAGTTCAAGTCCATTTTAAATGCTCCTTCAGCCATCAAACTGGATGGTCATTCTCTTCAGCAGGGATCACATGCTTTCACATCTGGTGATCTGGCTAGCACCAGAAAGAGCCAGGGTTAGCAATTCCAAGCCTCCAACCTCCAGCTGTTTCATAACTCTTGAATGTCATTTCCGGCAAACCACCTACATTCTAGCAAAATAAATAAAATATGAATAAGCTGTTAGAGCGCTGTGCATTTAGCCTTTCCTTGACATCCTTTCTATGCTAAACCCCATGATCCATTCAAACTCAAAACTCAAAATCCTCTTTCTCAACTAGAAGAACCCTTTGTTGTGTAAGTCTTGTTTCCAAGATAACCGCATGCGATGAACCCTCAGCTGAGCTTGCATTGTTTTTCGACAGGTCAATAAGGATTGCACGCCGACTTGGTTACTGTGGCCTATCTGGGGTGCATATGGACCTAACTGCTGCCCACCAGGGTTGACGACATTCACATGGCGGTGTCCTCAGCAAGAAGAAGAAAATGGTCTTTGTGTCACACAATGCACCGTTTGATAGATCTAAAGTGGTTGATGTTAACGGATCAGTCCCTTTATAAAAGGCTTGCAATACGCAAGTGAAATATTCTCAAATATTAAGCACGCGGTTACTAAACATAAAAGTGCAGATAAACCTTAACACACAGCACTCATTCTCGCCGAGCTTCTGAGAGGAGATAAAGGGCCCTGCCGTATAATAGGCATCTTATGGAGTTTTTATATGCTTTAAATAGTGAACATTCTTTTCAAGATTTTTTTTCCATGTCTTTGAAATACTTCTCTATTAGGTCCTCTGGGTATTTGAACATTGATATGAATGCCGTGAAAAGATTTCCCCATTTAAAAAATGGCAGTAATCTATTTTTAAGGGACTTAAAACCTCATTGTTAAAATATTTTACAAAGAAGAAAAAAAAAACTTTTTGGCAGTGCCTTTGATTAATATAAAAAAATATATAAATATATATATATAGAATGTCAGGCCATGTGAATTCAAAACAGAGTAAAACAGGGAAAAATCATAAAGGATGAGCTTTGTGTGTATTTTGTTTTATTTTTCTTTTCACACCACATATTTTTATATAATTACACACACATGATGTGTTAATTGAATGGCACTTTCTTCAATGGTAAAGAGCATGCCCTGTGTAACAGGAGCTTCAATCTGCAGGCATGTACATTTTTCTGTTTTAACCCTACCTAGCATTACACTTATTATCTTTGCTCCCAGGTGTATAGTAAAACACCAAGCTGCCTACATAGGAACAGCTAGAGATGCAGAGAAAAAAAGCATCACAGTGGAAGACAGGCATTTGGATCTAACCGACTAAACATTTGAACCCATCCAAACAAAAACCCAACAATAAAAGTCAACTTATACCAAGATTTTGAACACTAAAGTATTCACATATTTGGAAAAGGCCAACCTGCATTTATCTAATAATTCATAGGCATTGTGAACAAATGTATTTTCAAAGTCATTGAACAGATATTGAATTTCTAAGTTAAAGAATCTAGAGCAACCATTCTCAACCAAGGTTCCTCCAGAGGTTGCTATTGGGCTTCTTGAATTGTGGAATTGATTATTATTATTATTATTATTAAACAGGATTTATATAGCGCCAACATATTACGCAGCGATGTACATTAAATATTGATTGACCTCCTATTTGATGATCTCTGCATAGTCCTGGGGCCAATGCCACTTGGTAGAACCAGTTGCTTGATTCCAATGAGGTTTTTAGGTGTCTCTAAAGGTGGTATTCTAGTCATTACTGTATGGGTGGTATTCTTTCTACTGGCCACCTATTTACGAAGCTTTTGTTCCCACTGATCCATGAAAGAAAATGGTTTTAATAAGGATTCCTCAAGACCTAAAAAATAATTTCAAGGGTTCCTTATGAGTAAAAGGGTTGAGAAAAGCTGCGCCTAAAAAATTTGTTGTGGTCTTTGGAGATCTTTGATACTAAAACCCATTCCATGAAACTCCATGAAAGATTTACATCTGTGTAGTACATTATGGCACCTAGCACAGCACCTCAACGTAGAGAACATTGATGTGATGCACCTCAACACGCCTTGCAGGCAGACGTGTAGAGCATCACAGGGGTATCACATGTATAGTGATGGATGGAAAGGAAAACAAATAGACCTGTATGGCTACTGGACATTTAAATAATTGGGCTGCCTTACCTTGCCACATCAATGGAACTGAGGATTAAAGCTAGTGTAGACAGATGCTGAAAACTGAGATGTGTGATGGGAGCACCAGCAGATGGTACAGGAGGTGAGCAGGGGTCACTCCTTTTCTATACACACTCAAATCTGACTACACACATGCAAGGTTGAATCTAAGTAGGAAGATGGAGAGGCTTTAGCCTATTGGTTACACTGCCAATTCCATAGTTCCACCACAGTAGATATGATAACTTTTCCGAAGCTCAAATGTACACACATGTATAGAATATTCTGCTCTTCCAGGTATGGGGTGGGGAAGGGGTGCACCACAGGACAGATAGGAGCTTCCAATTGGACATGTGTGAACTTCTGACTAATATTTACCAACATGTTTGGTATGTCCACATCCAACAGAAAAAACGATAGTTAGATGGGTTGGTTGTTCTATTTATTTCAAATATCAACCCAAAATAAAAAAAAAAAATTAAAATGTAGCTAAAAATTAACCTGTGTGTTACTCAAACGAGCCAAAGTCAGTGCCACGAACACACCAGCTGGAGGGCCAAATTAGCCCCATCTTCAGGAAAGGCTTTTTACAGTATTCAGAAAAGAAATAAACTTCAAATCAATCGAACGAGCATATTGTTTCCCCTTCCCTGTATATAAATAGTAGTTCCAGAAATGCTGAACTAGAGAACGGTGTATTCTGTGCAGATACTGTGCTTGACATATTGTTGGATGCGTTTCCTAAATCTATGTCTTGGAATGGAATTTGGGAGCCTGCCACAATCTGAAACGTGTGAGCAGGCCTTTAATTTTGTCACTTTGCCGCTAAAAATAAATAATAAAACTGTTGATAAAGGTGGCTGTGCAGGATGTATGATAAACTGTTTAGAATGCTGTGGGTGCTCTATGTGGAAAATATACAGAAAATCAGAGAGGAGAAAAAAATGGCTGCCCAGTGGACACATTGTTAATGAGTCAGCTTACTGAAAGCAATGTTTGTTTTAAATCAAACCTGCTAAACTATGACACTCATAAAAAAAAATAGAAATACGGGTAAATGCCATAAAGACTTCAGGCATGGTTAAAAAATGCGTTCAGATTTTGCAACAATTTGCCATAGCCTGTGAGGGACTGCAAACATGTAAAAAGAGACTTCTGGGGATTGTGAACATGTTACAGGAGGGTTATATAGACTGTCCATGTGTCCAGTGTAACCAGTATTATCATGGATAGTGAGCATGTTACAGGAGACTGTAAGAAACTGCTCCCATTATAACCCCAACTCTTTTTAATAAAAATAAGCATACTTTGCCTAATAAAACAAAATATAACTCAACAAAGCCAAAAAAATCAAGAATAAAAGTAAGTGGTATAGATTTTGGTAATTCCCAAGACTATACGAGGCTGAACAGCTCATAATTCGGCTGTTGCGTAGAAGAGCTAAGCAGAGCAAGTGATTGAACACGCCAAAATGCAACGGTGTTCAACTTTCACTACACGCTTTCATATAGTATGCCATTCAGTAAGGCAAACATTTGTGAAAAGTTGCGTGGGCTGACACTGCCAATCAGCAAAACCACCAGACAACTAAAGGTGGTCAGTGACGGCAGCCCACGTATTTCCCTAATGAAAGGTTTATTTTCAAGTGCATGTTAATGTATATAGTTTATTTTTGCAATACTGGCATATTTTATTGTGGTTTGAAAGTACTGAAAAATACCGGCTTTTGCCTCAAGTCCAGTGAGCTCCTAACTTGAGATGACAAAACTGCAGAATCTGCTGCACTGAGACCCCATGCAGTGTTGTCAGCTTTGCCTGCTTCTCCCTTTCTGGAATAAAGAAAACTTCCTTACTAATAAAGTCATGAGGATGTGTTCTTAAGTTAGCAAATACTGTATGGGGGTGACAATGCTTCTTAGTGTTTCAGTGCAGCAGATGCAGCGTTGTCATCAACTACATAAAAATTGGAGATTACGTGGTTTATTGGTATGGTTCACACTAAAAAAAATATTAGTTTCTCTTTAAATATATTTTACGAACATGGAGTATAATTCATGACTCATTGAAATAAGTATCAATAACTGTTTCTATAAAAGCTCATTTCTATAAAAAGTAAACTCATTTTTAAATACCTTCATAGCATAGATATATAAAGAGTTAGCATCCATTCATGAATGTACATTTTCCTGAGCTCTTTAAACAGCTGATTGGCTGGCCCTATACCAGGAATCACATGACCCAATCCTTGGCATCTGGTCATAAGGCAAGAACATGAAAAAGCCATGGATAGCAGTACCAAACCTCTAGGCTATACCTATTTTATGGCACTTGAAAACATAAATAAATAAGAATATTTACAGCGCATAAAAAAAACCTTGTAAATGGTATATTTAACACACGAGAATGAAGTCTTTTTGGCAACCTGAAAGTGTTAAGCAACCACTCAGAAATTAGCATTGGATGCTTGTCTGCTTGTACTCCCCAGGGTACTCCCGATAGCAGTTTGACTGCCCATCAGATCCATCAAAAAAGCCCCCTTAGAGCAAACCGATAGGACTTTTGGGTTTGATTCAGATGGCCAGAAAGGTCACAGTGCGGTTACTACTTCTTCATGGTTGGGACGCTACATGTAGCCCTCTGGGCTAGGAAGTTTTTGCAATATTGCAGTACCCGAGCTTGGGTGACCAGTAGTCCCTTGACCAGTATATTGCTGAACTGGAGGAATTTTGGAGAATTTTTGAACTGGAGAAGGTGTGGGACTTACCGAATCAAAGAAAAAGTCCCCTCCTTCAAACCTGTATATATTAACCCAGTAGCCTTTTGCTGGTGGACTTCAAGACCTGTGTGTTATGCTTATGGCTTGTTCTCTTTTTCTGGAGTCAAATCTTTTGCTTATTTACAGGAGCATTGGGAACTACCATCCAATGAACTCTTTCGATATATACAAATTAGACACTACCTGAGGGACCTTCTTAAGAATGTGGCAGATTCCCCTCTCGGACTAATGAGTTTTGAATCCTGTTGTTTAAGAAATTCTGACTCTGCTGGCCTGGTGTCCCTTTTCTATGCTACATTACTCCAAATTAATGCACAACGCCCTCAGTATATGATTAACTGGGAAACGGACCTTGTCTCCACTATTGAAATGGAAGACTGGCAGGATATATGGCAGGCTATTGCTGGTTGCTCTGTAATTGCGCAGGAAAATGCATACAAGGTGCTTTTTAGGTGGTAAAAGTTTGTCAAGGGGAGCGATCCCCATTGCTTCAGAGGCTGTGATGTTCCAGGCTCCTTCCGCCATATTTGGTGGGATTGCCCACTAGTTAAAAGGCTCAGCGTTTGGATCAGCGTCTTTAATTATATTAGATGAGTCCTGAATGTGTCTATTTGGAGGCACCCTGGGCAGCTCTACTCCATAAACCAAACCCCACTCTTTACAGCAGTAAATGTAAGCTAATCTCGTTTATCTTTTTGGCCACATGTCAAGTAATAGCTGCCGCTTGGAAGAAACCTTCCTTTAACTTTCAGGCAGTAATGTCCAGATTGTTGGACACTATGGTGCTAGAAAGGATGTCCGCCACAGTCAACGATTCTATTCCTAAATTTTATAAGATTTGGACACCTTGGATAGACCATCAAGTCACTCCTGATATAGATCGCTGGTTGTTCAATCCTTGATGAGCTACCCCCCCCCCCTAATTTGACTTTGTTGAATACTCCTCAATTATAATTATACTGTTGTATGTTCTCGAGTACATTCATGTTTAATATATGTATTTGTCTTGTTTCCTCTTATATTTTTTGTAATAAAATCTTTATTTTGCTACTGTTTGTTATATGCTACTTTTTGAAAATTCGAATAAAAATTATTAAACATACAAAATAAGATTTTTTGTAGCTAGGGAGATTTACCCTCACCTCCCAGATATGAGCTGAAAGAGGAGCTCCCTGAAAAAATCTTCACAATAAGTGAAAGAAATTTAGATCCAGAAAAACAAAACAAGTGTCCCCATTGGTGGACCTCAGTGTGGTTACCAATTATTCCCAGATGGGGGAGCTACATGTAAACCATGAAGGATAAATGGGGATAGTTGTGAGCAGCCAGTGTACTATTTTCTGCCACTTGCTGTCAAATGTTGAATTGCTGGTTCATTTAAAAAATATATAGCACAGTGGTTGGTGCAGATGGGCGTCAGGCAAGATGCCAACCACCCAAGAACATCCATTCCCAACACCCGTCTGAACTAAGACCTACAACAAGCTAGGAACAGAGCTACAATCTGCAAAGCAGTGGCCTAGCACTGTCGGTCTGTAACAGACTGCTACTTCCTAAAAGAATCTTATATAGCGAAGGATGATGCCACGGTAAAATAGATTTTGGGTTAACAATCTTAAACCAAACAATACATGGCCATCTACAATACACTTGAATTCATAACAGTTACAAATCACGCAAAAGCCAAAAGTAAAATTAACTCATTCATGAACATGTCTACTGGTAGATTTTTTTTTTAAAGTTCAGAAGTAGAATTAGGACATGAGAAAATGGAGACTCGTAAAGTATAACAAAAAGTAGTGTATTGTCTCTATACAGACGCCTATACATACTGTATACACACTTGCTTTCTGCTACGGCAGCTTCGCCCATAACAAGGGTGGCAGGGCAGTTTAATATTGTTCTCTTTTAACAAAAGCTGACTCGCGCCTTTTCTTCTCTTTTGCCTCATTTGGCAGTCCTCTGTAAAGATTGTTCCCAATCAAGGTTATGGAGCTGAAAAGGTTCTACTTTATTTCAGACGAATAAAACCGCTTCCATGAAAAATGCTTTGAATCTAAAAAGCCAACGTTATTGTCCTTTAAAAAAAAAAAAAAAAAAATACAATAAAATAAATAAAAAAAGGGGAAACAGGATTTTTTATCTTGTCTGAAATGGAATAAAACACTTAGATGCTAAATTTCCTGCGCAATGTCAATAGGCCTCGTGTTTGTGGTTTTGTTTCAGGTATCTCAGTATAACCCAATTCAGATGTGCACACAAAAAAAACCTTTTGAGTGGTTAATGTACCGCGATAGCGCAAGTTTCAAAGCTGGCTTGCAGAATGGCGATTCAATTGCACGGTGACAATACTTTACAGGCACTGGGCTAAATGTTGCAATACTTTTGTCACTGCATCAAACAGCGGCCCCTAAGCTCACCCTTCGGCTATTCTTTAGACATTCTGTTTTATGATCTACAAGTGAACTATTTTGAGCCTTCATTTGTTTTATTTTATCCTACTTTGGCTCATTCTCCATAGATATTGCTCCTTTCACACTCTGGGACTTCAGGTTAAAAAAACATGCTTAAGGGAAGCACTGCGCGACAAGAAATCCTAAATCATGCTGCATTAAAATGCCCTAAAGTGAATGTTAAAGTGTATGTGAAAGCAACCCTTTTTCATCTTGTTTTTAATAGGGTACAGAAGATTTGAGACCCCTTTTCTTGGAGACTTACCTGAATTTCCTGACCCAGAAATACAACAGAATATCACTCTACAACTAGGGATACATGCAACAAATGCAATATTTTAAATAGTTCAGACCAGCCATTCTCAACTAGGAATCCTTGCAATCCCAGGGTTCTACGGGTTCTTTGAACCATGGCTGATTGGCCTATTTGAGGATGCCGGCATTGTTCTGGGGGCCAACACCACTTGGTAAAGCCAGATGTTTCTCCCTAATTATGTTTTGTAAGTTGTCTATTAAGATGGCTTTTGCAGCCACCACTGTGAGGGGGAAATTCTTCCCATTGGCCATCAAATTAGGAGACGTTTTTCTCTCTGTCCCCTAATTTGGCTGTAGCAGGGGTTCCACAAGGCCTGAAAATTATGTTAGGGGTAAAAAGGAGGAAAGGCTGGATTAGACACTGGATATGATAAAAATATACAACTGAATGATATTCTATTAAAAATAAGGTCTCGATTAAAAATTCTGTCTGAAAAATCGATTGTATGTACATCCAGAAATATGTAGCGAGTGTTCAAAGCAAAACACAGCTAGCGGTTGCAATGGTCCAACCAGTCATATTGCTCTTAAAATCTATTTGATTTTTAGTGGTGTAAGCCAATTTAAATAATTCCCAGATCTTGGGGACAACTACTAAAACCAATTTATTGGGGGTCAGGACTTTTAAACTGTTGGCCAGTGTAAAGAATTACCCCTTACAATGGTGGCTAAAATATCATTATGCAGGCATCATCAAATGGGAGGTCAATTAGCCACAGTTTAGGAAAATCTTGGCAACCTCTGGAGCAGTGTTTCTTGACCTTTCAAGATGGGAAAACCCATTGCTATATTCACAGATCACAGTACATTAGCATGGTGGTCATTGGGAACAATGTCAACCTTACAGATGGCAAGATAATTGGTGTCAGTTAAAATGACCTAAGCGGTGCAAATTGCTCAGTTCTCAAGAAACCCTGGAGGAACCCCGGTTGAGAAATACTGCACTGCATTTCTCAAGAAACACTGGAGGAACCTTGGTTGAGAAAAACTGCACTGGAGAAACCACTGGGTTCCACTAAACCTGAAATGAGAATGGCTGCTTTAAGCCCAGGCTGTCTAAGGGTAACTCCCTAAGGACATGACCATTGTGCATGGCTCAGGGGAAGAAGGTTTGAATGACACTGGCTGAAAAGCTAGAAAAAACTAACTATGTGGACAACCCCGGGATAAGGGAAGTATTGCAGCAAAAGCTTTTTTTGGTACATTGTTTAAACCTTTTTTTGCTGAAGTTCTGTTTTAAAAGAAAAAAAAATGTACATTTTATTTTTTTGCTCCTCCACATTATACATAATATAAATACAAAGCCACTATAACATTACCTGTAATGCATATAAAAGCATATTATTCAAAGTAGGAAACCTCAGAAAACAGAGGTCAGAAAATAAATTTTTGCTTTCTCTACAGAAAAATACATGCATGCATACTATAATAGATTTTATTTAGGGATTTTAACAGCTTGGAGCTTTAAAATGAATCTTCTGATCCTGTATAAGAAATAACACAAGGAAACATTCATGCATATTGCCGCAGCTATTCCTTGATGGTGTTACACGGTGTCAGATCTATATTTAGGATCTGTAACAATTTCATCCAGGCTGCGACATACGTAGAGGAGGAGATGTGTAATTAATTCAGACTTGTAACAGTGTTATCACCTTCCATAACCACATTATCACTTACTAATAAGGCTAAGAGGGACACCTACACCTCTGCACTAGCTCTTATTAAAGCATGTGTTACTGCTGCTGGGATAGACAGTTATTAAGAGGTTCTACCCATAGGCAGATATAGGTGTACAGATAGCTATAGGGACAGCATCTGCTGCTCTGTCCAAATTAAAATAAAGTGGACCTGTCATTAAAATATGCACAAATCATTTTAGCATTTGCAAACCACATTATAATCATTTTTCTGTCAATTTATAGAGCATGTTTAAGTTTAGACAGGGGGTAGAATCAGGCTTTTCTGGTGGCTCCTGGTGCCTGACACTTGGCATAACTCCTTCGGTTCCTAATGAACCAGCATTTAACATTTGTACTGAACTACTATCTACCTTCCTCATTAATTTCCTAAAGATGCCCATGGATGAGATGTTTATTGTAGCAGGAAGCAGAGCCTGCATATGTATGGCAGTCTATGTTCTTCATTACGAACTATACATAGGTACAAGATCCTGTCTTCAAGTCATGCAAAGTCTGTGATAATCACAGCTATATGGTACTTAAACTCAGAAATACATAACTCAGAATACATAAAGATGTTGTGTGGGTGCCTCCGTTTCTGCCTTACTAAAGTGAATTAAACATTTTGCAGACCTCTGGTCTAACCACATTGTGTAACCTTGCTCTGACCTGAACTTCTGCCTATGTAATGGCAGATTTACAACTTGGGTGTCTGAACTGTGGTCAGTCCTTGTTCATAGACAGGATAAAGAGTTTAAGATAATTGCTGCCTCCTGACTGTCTTATTCTGAAGATAACGGGTTGAATTACTAAAAGAATATAGGCTGTTCACTTAGCATATATGCAATGGGTTAATTCACTTAGCTCAGTGAAGTTAAAATCATCCAATCATATGCAAGCAAAAGCCCTATCATTTTAGAATTCTATGCACATGATTGCAGAAATTACCCAAAGTGAACTTTTACCACATTGATGCAAAGCAATTGTTTTAATAAATACACCAAAGTGTTTAGTCCTTTCAGGGGTGGGGCTTGGTGGACATTTTCCAGATAACATGTTTGCAGATTTGATCAGGATTTAGTCAAAGAGATAGATATGATATGTAAGATAGGAAAGAAAAAGAATAGACAAACATCGTAATACCTTGGAACAAGGTGCTTTGCTCATCCCTATTTAATATACACAGCTGCATAATATGTTGGCGCTATATAGACCCTGTTAAAAAAAAATATTAATAAAAATTTGGTTGGCAAGAAAGGTAAGTGTTTTCCATGCACATTTTAAACATCCTTGCACAAAACTGACATGGACCCAATCTGTTTGAAACAAATCTGATTAAAACTGGACTTTAGAGTCCCCAATAAGATCTTTGAAGATTAATTTATCCACAGTGACAGCAGTTACACAGGTCAGTGAGTATTTATATTTAAAGTGAAACTAAGGTTCCACTTTTGAAAATGTTGGATCAAACAGGGCATTATTGTAGGAAGGGACAGTGCAATAATCATTGTCACTTGTCCGATCGCTCTGTAGTACTGTAAAAAAAGGTGAGCTGCACTTTGGTTGACAGGAAACCTGGCATTCCCAGCCTCCCCTGTGCTTGCTGGGACTAAATGTGTACGTGTATGGGAATAACGTTATTCTGGCCCAGCCAATCAAAATGGCTAGATTGCAAGAAGGAAAAATGGTGCCACTCTGCAATGGAACGTGAACCAGTAAGTACAGCGGGGGTTAGTTCTACTTTAACATTGAATTTAGCAAATCTGACAATGCAGCCCCATGTAGATAGATCTACCGACATGGCTGTGTCCCTAGAGAATTTCCATCACTTCCTTTGTGGTCATCAAGACGGAACCTCCCTAGTGGGGCAGAACCAGCACTTAATTCAGCAGTTCTTTACACATATGCCCTCTCCATCCAAACTAAATACAATCCTATTATTGGGTGATGTTGAACCTTTACATTTGCTGCCCCTGTTCTAACTCTCAGTCTGCATGCCCACTGCCCCATGTACGAAGCAATCACCAATATTATTTCCCAGCTGCCTATTTCACATACACAAACGGAAAGCTTGCTGAAAACGCGAGGCGAGGCGGCGTCATCGTCTTATTTTACTCGCTTCGTCTTCCTATACCCAAATTACACGACTGTAATTATTTTGACAACATAATGAAAAGAAAATTGGATTTGGGCACTGCAAGTTTATCTAATAATTCTATTTCTCTCCAGCCTTCACAGCAGTGACAGTCACAAAGAGACCTGTCCATTCCAACAGGGGAAATATTTGATTTTTTTTCTTTTTTTTTTTTGTTCGGAGCGTTATTTATTTTAAACAAGTTCCTATTATCAGAGCGGATATGATAGCTGAATAATAAAAAAAAAAGAAAGGGAGGGGGGTAGAAAAATCAAGAAATTCAGGTATTTCAAGGCACTAATATTTTTTTTCCTCTCCCGCTCTCACTTTTGACATTTTCTTCCCCTGGGAAGACAAGATAAAGATGCTGTCACAAATGGGTGACTTTTCTTGTCAAATGACAGATTTGATTCTCCATAGCAACGGCAAATCAAGGTGTTAGCCTGAATTAAAGGCTCGTTTAAACGGTGATTCCATATTTACAAAAATGAAATGAATATTAAGTAAAGGGATTTTTTTCCCCTTTTTGCTCTCTTCTTTCTGTTTTTATTCTCTGTCTCCTCTGAAAAGAACAAGGCTGAACAGAACAGAGCGTATTTACATTTTGTGGGGGGAACGCTAACATATTGTGCGAGCAGATGTACAAACAAGAGAGGTCACGGGGGTCAGGTGTGCTATTCTGATTTACAGTACTGGAGCTGGTATACAGATGGACGCCAATTGTACGAGGGGCACCGAGCTGGGGGGCACAGAGAAAAGACATACAGGCAACAGATGAACATTGTCCTTTCCTAAATTAAAAAAAAAAAAAGAACAACACAGAACTTGTTTTTTTAATAAACAACAAACAAAACATGGAAAATATCAGGGTCAAACTGCAGAAACAACAACAAATTCAACTGAATGATGAGCATTAGGATTTTTGGAGGGCAGTATGAAAGGATTGTGAACTAGTGCAGTTTTCATATGTCCATATGTTCCCCTTAACGTCATTCAATAATTAGTGGCAGTGGGGTGCCGAAACAAAGAAAAAGTCAACTGATCTCCTATTAAAGAGCATTTCAGCAACAAGTTTTCTGTAAGATAACATGTATGTGACATATTTTATGAATGTAAGTTGCCTGAAAATGCCATCCTTCTGTAGGCATTTAAAAGCCTTGAGGCGGGTGCTGGGTACTGCCATGTTTATGTCATTTACCTGTAAAAGCCTCCCTTTTTATGTAGGAATTCAAAAGCCTCGAGACTGCTGTTAGGTGCCGCAATGTTTTAAGTTCTTTACATGTAAAAGCCTCCCTTGCGTAGGAATTCAAAAGCTTTGAAAAAACAGTTGGGTGCCGCCATCTTGGATGTGTGGTGGGCAGTGCCATTATCTACCAACCCTGGAGCTTGAAAGGGAGCATGAATGGGTACGTATACTTTGCAGACCTTGTAACTTTGTTCTAAATGAGGTAGTCAAGTTTGCCCTAGCTTTCAATCAGTCCTTTATCAATACAAAATGTCAAATGGAAAAGCCAAACCTAAAATAATTCTATTACATTGTCTTAGGGAATACCATGAAATAAGACTGAACATGCAACCAAAAGTTTTATCATTTATCATACCTTGTAATAAACACATTTCTTATATAGGTAGGACAGAGACCCCTTCAACTGGCATCAGCATTGCACATAGATTGGCACTTTTCATTGAAGGAATCCTGAGTTCAGTTTCAAACAAGGACATTGTCTAAATATGTAACTCCCGAATGTATTGGTATTCATTTATACAGTGCTATCAATTTCCATATCTCTGTACACCGGACAATAAATAGTACATCAGTTGCACAAACAATAAGGGAAAATAAAGATAATGCACAGTTAAACAGCTCACGTTGTATATTGTTGAATAAAGATATATATAATGCATAAACTGAACAATCAGGGAAATGCGCAACTGAAAAGCGCACCTTGTATATTGTATATAGGGATAAAATAGAGAATTATATGCAGCAGTAATGGCAACACTGGTCGTTAAATTTATGTTTTCCACTACCCCTTTGTAATTATAGCTTTGTTTTTATTATAGAGCAGAAAGTCTAAAGCAGTGTTTGTCAACCAGGGTTCCTCCAGAGGTTGCTAGGGGTTCCTCAAGGAATGAGCTATTTGTGTCTCCCAGATCATAATAAGTGACACCAATGATCTTTTTGGCTATCTGTAAGGATGACATTCTTCCCAATGGCCACCAATGTAAGAGACATTCTTCCCACTGACCATCACAATAATATACTATGAGCTGTGGATATAGTAAATAAAGGAGGGGTTCCCCAAGACCTGAAAGTTATTTCAAGGGTTCCCTATGTTAAAAAAAAAAAAAAAAAGTCGAGAAACACTGCTCCATAGGACTGAGCAAACACAGCTGTCACTTTTGTGCAATCATCACATTATGTACTGCCACTCAAGCTATCCAATTGGACAAGCACATATATCCCTGTGCCTCTCACCTATGTCTGCCCCTTTATGGCCAGCCTTAGAGCAGGATTAATCTATTCACAACCATAAATAAATCCAATATGGAAGTAGTGCTGCCACTAAGGGATCTGACAGCAGCCTAAAGCAGATTGAAAGTGTTACAGAAAGCATAAAGCCTTCTAGAAACCAAACAAGCAGCAGAGTTTCCTAATGATTTCCAAGAGACAATACAATAACCCCCCTCCTCCGCCCCCTCCACCTTGAAGTTTCAATCCCACTATGTTTATATATGTGACAACAGCATGTCAGTTCACAAAAGTTGAGAGAGTTACTTGACAGGGATGTGGAAAGTTTCAAACAACACCTTGTGAGGGGGCCGGCTAAATCCCCAAAGCGCGAGGCAGCTCCCTAAACATAAGTTTACTGAAATGAAAGGGAATGCTGGCTGAGTATTGTTTTAATAGTACGTTTCTTTAAAGCTGACCTAACGGCCCGCACAGCTCCCAGAATCCTCCAAGTATAGATAAGGAAACAAGAGCAACAAAAAGTAGCAAAAAAAAAACAAAAAAAAAAACAATGATACCAATAACTAAATGTAGAATTGACCAAGAAATACTATCAAAAAATTATTATTAAATGCACAAATTAAATTAAGTTGTGATGTGCACTAAACTTTAATAAGCAAATTTTATGTTTCACAAAGAAATTTGTGAAAATTTGCGAAATTTTCAGTTGCCTAAACTTTTTAGTAAAATTTGCCATTTGGACACAATACATTAAAATTATTAGTAGAGTTAAAATTAGGCTATTAGGCTGTCGTGCAAGGGTGCAATACATTTTAACTAGTTCAGCTCTAATACTTGTGCACCCTCTATAGACCAGGGCAATTTTTACATTTTAGCAGCATGCCTGTTTATTTAGAATTAAGTTGTCATTTCATAGGAGAACAAAGCAAACAAAACTTTCTTTTGGTGATATTGTTTTGCAAAAGAGATAATATTTTTGTAAAGAATTACTAAATATGCATAAAGAAAAATTCTCCTGGAGATTGTCAGTTTGCCAGCTGTCTAGCAGCCCAAACCACTATGTTGGTTCCTAATGAGCCAGCATTTCAAAATTTGTTAACAGGCAGTATTGAGTCGCTCTACCCCATTCATTCCTTGGTGAAAAATGACATGTAACCCCTTAACCGCGGGCATAGTACAAAGGCTTTAGAAGAAGGTAATGGAACTGCAACCTTACTGCTCGTCTGAACCAAGCCCTACTATTATCTCGCCATTTTTGTTCTGAACAGTCTTTAGGAACACTTTACCAGACAGTAATGTTTGACAGCAGAAGCTACTACAGCTGCTTCATTTACAGCAATTTTGTGCTGCTGTTTTGACAGCCTAATATTGGAAATATGAAGTGAGAAGCAGCAGCAGAGCAGAAAACAGAGCATAATATATATACCATGTGTACTAACTGAATTGTGTTTGGCATCTGTGGAATATTCAGTGTCCACAACTAGTTAAACAGCTCAGAACTGTAAAGGGTGCTTTTGTTAACACTGAACTTCACTCACTGGTGTGGGTGAGCTCTTTACCTTTGGTGCCCATCGGGAATGAGAGGTCCAGGACTACCTGAAGCTTCCATCTTTGATGCTAATCACCCGGGATCTCCTTGGGCCACTGAGCTTCCACTGATCAAGTCCCCAGGGTCCCCAGCACATAGGTCTATTCTTAGCTGAAAGAGAGCCGGGCCCTGCGCTGCATGGTGTGTAGCATAAGCAAAAAATAAAAAGCCATGGAGAAAATGTTTACGAGCTCCTCTGCCATAAAAAACCTCTTCCTCTTGGTAATCTTTTGTTTTTTTTTGTTTTTTTTTTTTTAAACTAAACTTACCTCTCTTTACTGTGCCACTCCATGCTGCAGTGGATTACAGAGAACTGAGCTGGCCTTTCTGACATTTTCTCAGTTGCAGAGTTTGCCAATAGCTTTACTTGCTGCCTGGAATCGCATTTTTAAGACATAATATAGCCTGGCTTGGCAACAAATAAAAAAAAAAGCACCCATCAAAACAGGAGTAAAAATGGCGGCTGCATACATGTAAAATCTTTTCCTTTTTTTTCAATGTCAATCCATGCTTACACTACAAAACTAAAAGTGTGACTACATTATTTGAGCTTGCAGTTATTCCTCCATGCGGTTTGTACTTCCTGACAAATGAATGAATTCTGAGTGATGGCTAAACTTCTCCACAGTGTCTGAGAGGTAAGACTGAAAGAGCTTCAGTGTATAAAAATATATTAAAAGGCTCAGTCCATGTAAAACAGTATATTTCAGTTTTGGCTGGATAAAAGCCAGATGAATCACCCAGCAGCTTCTTATACATCTTTGGGTTTCTTCTTCCTACCGCAGCTATTACAAGTCGCCATCAACCGTGTCGCTAGCACAGCAGGGATAAGGGGTTCAGTGGAGTATGTGCTTTCCTTTACAATTCTTTTGTAAGGTTTAAAGAAATGTAAACCCCAACAGAACAACAATTTGCTACATTTTTCATAAATAAAATATAGTTTTCATCATTTTTTGCATTTTACACTTGTGTAGTCTTTTAGCAGCCACTTCTGATTGAATGGACTCCAGTGATGGGTGCATGATATTTATTAGGGGAGATTTCCGATGGGGCAAAAGTGGGTCATGCCTGTGTTATCTGTGCTGAAAAGTGAGAACCAAGGAAAAAAGAACCTGAAACTGTAGGTACCTAACAAGGACCTGGAAGGCAGTAATTTTTTAATGCAAGCAGCAGATAAAAATGCTTTACATTACATATTTTTTAAAGACCACAGAAGTTAGCGTACACATTTATAATGCCTGGTTTGAGGCTCAGTTCTGGGACATGATTGCAGTCCCATTGCCTTGGTTTGCAGTGGGGTTCCTGGGTATGTAGCTCCTGGCTGCCATGGACCAACCAGTTGCTTCTATTGACATGAATAGGGATGCGTTCCAATCACTGGGAGATGCAGTAGAATTTGGTTATCCATAATGTGGTACGGCTCATAATACCTTGTAGTGCAGTAAAACACACTGCATTCTGCTGCACAACAAAAAGTGCTCATCAAACACAGAGGTCGATTCTAAAAACTACTCTTGGGTGCACATAGGGAAGACCGAGAGTGCATAAGCACGTGATTTTAGACGCAGATCTGCAGAGACCTAAAACTTACATGAGATTTTAATAATTTAGTTTGTACATACTGCACATTGAACACAAACATCAAACTGATTGTGTTTGACCATGTACTTTAAGCAGAACTCCAGGCAGTCAATTAAAAGTTGAATATGTCCTGAGAAGTACACGTAAGGCTGCCCCCACTGACCTCCCTGTAAAAATCCCTTAGCTTAAATCCTAAAATGGGAAATCTGGACCATCTTGACCAAGCTGTTCGGCACTGCAGTGGAAGTGGAAGACCTGGTCAAGCTTTCTGGCGGGGTTTTTGCATGACAAGCCTGGCTAAATAGAATTACTAGTCCTTTAAAACATTAAGAATTTTGAGTAAATGTATTTCAACTGTGTATATTCGGCTTGCCTGGAGTTCAGTATTAACAGATTAGGTGGAGTTGCTTTTGAAAGTTATTTTTCATGCTACTCTGCCTTTAAAGTGCTACAGTAACATAAAAAAACCCCAATTTGGCTGTTGATGTTCTCTTCTATTTGCAGGTACAGAACCCTTAGTTTATATAAAAAATGCAGCACTATGTACGTATGGAACACAAGTCTTTTCATGTAGAGTCCAGGTACGACTGATCCCTCCAAGGAGGAGGGCACGCTGGGAGCCGCAGTCTCAGAATAGCTTGGGTTGCCAGTGCGTTTGGCATTTTCTTTTATTATTGCCTCCGAGGCCATCTGCCTTCCCCCGAGCTCAGAATAAAGCGCTATGTGACGCTTGCTGTCAGGGAGGCTCTTCTTTATGAGTGAAATATGTCACTTCAAACATCTAAGAATAACCAGCCCCTCCAGACTCACACGAACTCCAAAGTGAGGAGTGAAAGTCTCTAAAAAATTCAGCTGTGTCTGAAAGACTAAATCCATAATAAGAGAGCCAAAACGGAGCTATTTTAAACTGCGGCATGCATATGTATCGGGGGACCTGAAAGTCTAAACTGTGTGGAAGTGTGTGCCTATACAGAAAAGTCTACGCAAAACTTCCCTACCGACCCCAAAATGATAATCAGGCAACTCAGTATCTATTCTCAGGCTTAAAAAGCAAGGCAGTGCACATAGCAAAAAGGTGATGCACAAAGGGGGGTTACCCACAGCTACCAAGACTATATTTTGACTGGTTCATCAAAGTCGACCAAACACAAATAAAATCTAATTTTATAATCCCCTATCCTGTATGTAGAATTTAAACCCAAGAACAAAATATTTAGAATACTAGAGCTTGCCATACCTGGGATGTGGTGGCGGCACACTTGCAGTCCTATAGTGACAACGCTTACTTCCTGTACTGTTGTTTTGAACAGTAGCGTTGCCACTGGAATATAAAAAGAGTATTAGAAGAACAGAAACCTCACCCTTTGCTCATCTCCATTATATCTTCATAATGAAGAGTTAAACCACATGATGGTTAGTTGCTATTAGATGCTTCAGTATAAAAAATTAAAGTGACCCTATCACCATAGGGTCACTTCTAAACTAAGCACTCTCTGGAAAAAGAGAAGCATCTATACTTACCTTTCTGATGGCCCATGTCATCACATGCCAGAGGATTACTTTCCTGGAAATACAGAGGTTTGCAGAAATAACAAATGATTAAATTCCAGCCCACTGTGGGATCAAACTCAAATTTTATCCTCAAGTGACCCAGAGTGACTATAACACAAAGGTGTAGGTAAATAGATATCATTTATCCAAATGCTCCGTTTACCTTTTACTGTCCATAAACATAAAACTAGATTTACAGGGTCCACTGGAAACAGTTCTTATATATGTGTGGTTGTGTGACCACGAAGGGGGACTAGATGGTGATTTCTTGGATCAGGAATGGAAGTGAAGGGCCTATGTGCTCTATATGGCTCAGAATAATGTACAATACACTTGAATAAGATATTCTCCAATAAAAAGCCAGTAAACACTTACTATCAGGGTATGAGCACTTAAAATCTCCATTTTAATGGATAGAGTGAAAAGAGTCCGTGGGACTGAACCGCCTTGTATATACAGTAATGGCTGGTGTTTTTTCCTGGGATTTATCTCCTAATGGAAGCCCAGGACAAACAAACCAAGCAGACACAAGGCAAATGGCAAACTTTATCTTACAAGTATTTATAGTGTTGTGGTTTTCCTGGATTTGCTTTTACAATAAGGAAGAGTACATTTTTCTCACCACTTACATCTACAAGACATGCCATGAGAAAAGTAACAGTAAAAGGGAATTAGCGTTTGAAAAAGTTATTAAACAGGGCAGCATTTCAGGCGCAACCCAGGAATTCCTATTTAAAGATGTATGGTTTAGTGGATTGACGGTGAACAATCTAAGTACTGCAGTCCTGGATTTATATGCAACATAAGACAACATTAAAATATAACTGTGTTTTCCCATTATACTGGCTATTTCACATTATAAACCAGCATACTACCAAAACTCATAGATCACTAAATATTTTACTCCAATTTCCCCCCTCTGGTAACAGCATTAGACCCCATCACAAAACTTGCTGCATTGATTGTGTTACCTGAATGTGAATTTTGAGTGGATAATCAGGGACTCTGTAAACGTAAATGTGCTCTCACTAAATGTTCCACTATTAAATGGAGTTTCATAGGCAGCTCTATGGAACATGGACATAACCTGATGGTTTGTAGAGCAGTCTGAGAAAAAAAAGTAAGTGATACAAGTGAGTGTAAGATCCAGAACAAACTAATACAAAATTCCAACATGTTTCAGAGTAGGAACTTCCCCTCTTTCAAGGCTTTATGCAGCAGGTAAAAGAAATGGAAAGGGGGTTCTGGACTATGCTATGGTAACAAAGGAATGATGGTCTGTACACTGGACTAAGGTGGATGTAGACCTACAGGACAATTAGTCAACACAATGTTAGGAGCTCAAGACTCTTTTGTGGCCCTAAAAATACACTTTGTCTGTTCAGGCATATACAGTTATGTGTTTAGAGGGAAGTGCCAGAGAAGGTATAGCCAGATACCTCCCATGCCAGTTGATTTTGACGGAAACATTAGCAAATGGATATAGTTTTCAAATTGGAACCTGAATTCTGAACTTGGTGGGCCTGCCATGACTTCATTCCCTTCTAAGCTTTACTCTAAACAAGTAGTCACCAATGGCCAGCTTTATAGACAAATAAATGGTAAATCAGGCCAAAGCAGTAGGTTTACTTTAATCCCCTAATCCCAAGAAATATATCTTTCTATTTCGATTGGTCCAAGGATATACCTTTTTTCGTTCAAATATGGCGGGGTATGTGACAGAACTGGGCCAAACAATACTGTCAAAAAGAGAGTCTATAGCTTTCTATAGGTTGAAGCTAGAGGGACTTTTAACTTATGGCGAGCCATTGCTTTGCTACCTCATCACTTTGCTTAGCAGAAGCATAAGGAAGTCAATGTAAGTGAATAGTATAGTTTTAGCTAAAGTAGAGATTTTATTGTTGTCAGTCCCCATGTTGGGAAGGTTCACTCCTATATTTGTCTAGATGACAATTGTCATTGAAACAAAGAGGAAGGGGAAATTCTACATAAAGAGTTGTATTGAATGTAAGAGTTCAAGGGAGACATTTTTAATGCCAACTGTTTAAGAGGCAAATTCTTCTCATACTGGATAAATTATTACTCACTTCCTGTATCTTGCATATGAAAAGACCAGATGTCAATGGTAATCTTTCTAGCAAAACAAAGACAGAAAAATACAACCTAATAGGTTATTAACCACTGTGTATGAAATACCAAAACTTGAACTAATGCTACAATAAAGTGAAATTGTTGCTTTTAATGATGTGGACAAAGAGCAGGTTCACCTTGAGCAGGTTTACGCTCAGGGCCACTGTATTGAAGGCTTCGAAGGTAGATGCTGCAAAGTTTTTGACTGGACATACCCGTGTCAAGGAAGTAATGCAAACTGAGTCATCTTGCATTTGAACAGAACTTGGTCAGGTTACAAAAACTTGACCAACTCCTTCTTTGATCTCTCGAATAATCCAATGTCAGTGGGGTCTACAGTGCAGCTTTCTGCCCTCCTCTATAAGCTAAAATGGAACAACTGATACAATTGTTTGTATTTACAGACCTGTCCTGTACATCAGACCACCCTTTTAGTATCCTTGGCCTAATCGTTTATCCCAAGGACTAAAGTTGGTATTAAACAGGACGTGAAACTTTTCTGACGCAAACAATTCCACTGTGTTTGCTCTGCAATGGGCCAAACAGAAGTAGAAAAAGAAAACAAAGAAAAATAAAAGAGGGACATGCCCTTTCAGTAGAAGTTTAGATAAATGAATTCTTTGCTTGCTTTCCCTTTTCTTCTTTATAAAACGAATGACTTTTTTTCTCCCCATTCACAAAGGATGTCTGCTTGAAAAGACATAAAAAAAAATCTATTAATATTTGCTACCCTCAGCAGCGCGGCGTGATGGAACGTGTCAGATTATGTGGCTGTCCTCATTTAAATAACAATATCTGCCCGAGAAGTTTTAGGTCTCTCACCTAATGCCTCCTTTATATTGTTTAACACTGGTTAGATCAAAGACAATTGACCAAAACATTTCCAGTTTGCGATTGCAACCTTTTGTCATCACCCCTGGAAACGGCGCTCTTCCTGCTGCCCTCGCTTTGCATGACAATGGCAGCGAACTGTTTAAAATTAAAAGTCTGACATACATGAATTATGCAAATCGTCGACTCTGACTTATACTAAGAGCTAATGCTTTTAGATTTGGCATGGTAATTACATAAGGGGGAGACGAGGAGGACATTCTAAAAGCAACAATATTTACGTAGTACCTTTTTTAACTGCAGAGTAAATCACCGTTACACAAGAGATTCAAAGAATATCTTGTAGGGGTTCTTTATAATTCCTGTAATCCACAACAATGCTGACAGAAGGAAAGGGGCACAGGGTTGCATATTGTGACAGTGTCGTTTGAGGAGATCATCAAGCAAAGTGAAAATACGATCTACACAATGTAATATTTAAGGTACGCTCTGGTCAAAATGGAAAATTGATCCTTATGGACCAGCATTTTTTTTTATACACAATGTACAGATGTAATTTTTTACTGTAACACGGATCTAAATGAGTCCTTATATCTGAATTGAAAACTTAGTTTAGGCCAGATAAATAAGTACATTCTAGGTGCATCAAAACAGTGTTTAAATTCCTGTGGTTCATTCTTTAAAAGAAGCAGCTCCAAGCCTGACCCTGCCAGCATGGTGAAGTAGGACCCTTGCCCTCTTTCATTATTATCAATATTAACCTGTATTTATATAGCACCAACATATTATGCAGCGCTTTAAAAAGTCCTTTGTCATATCACTAATTGTCCCTACCATAGGCATATGTGACACTGGCCTGAGCCGAGATCTGAACCTGTGACATAGCACTGTAAAGGCAAGAGTGCTAACCACTGAGCCAACCTGCTGGCCTCTCTGTGGTAGGGTCATTAGTTTAAATTCTCCAATCCAAAGGCTTAAGATTTGCCATACACAGAGTTTTGGATGTGCCACAGCATGGGGCATATTAGACCTTTGCAAGAGCTTCTTTGCAGGCAGCAAGACTCCACTCCAAAGCTACTGGCATGAGGATGGCATTTCTACTTAAGTTTGTGGTTTTGATGCCTCTGCAAGATACACCGCCTGCACAAAAAGAGCCGAACCAAAAACTCTCTAATATTTAGTGGAAACCAGGGGTGTAGTCGCAAACAAAAAAGTGGAGGCACGGTATGTGCCCGCCCCACTACACCCCTGTCTGTGTCACTCAAAATGGAAGACACTACCCCCAGAGTGACGTCATGATACCAGACCCCATCTACCCTCCCATCGTAGGTCTGAGCCTACGACGGAAGGGTGGGGGTGTTGTATTGAGAGAGACAACCTGCCCACCACCCGCAGCCTGCGATCAGTACAGGGGCCAGAGCCGCGGACCAACAAAGACTTCTCCCAAAAAAAATAAGGGCACAGCGTTCCCAATCATGTCCACCCCAGTACAACCTTGATGGGAGCACCTTTAGCTTTGATCATAGCATGTATTCACCATGATAATATTTTGTTAAACTTGTATAAATAAATAAAGATCTTGTATTGGCAAAGGAAGAGTCGCTGTGTAGTCTTCTTCTGCCCATCCCAAAGATTCTCAATGGGTTCAGGTCTGAACTCTGTGGTGGCCAATCCATGTGTAAAATTGATGTCTCTCATTGCTGAATGTAGATCTGACCAACTAAAGCAACTCCAGATCATAACATTTCCCCCACAGGCAAACAAGATCACAAGTCTGCCCATACATATACCCCAGATCATAGCACCCCCCCCCCCCCCCCCCCGTTGGCACCCCAGATCATAAAACTGCCATTACAAACTTGAGGAGTTTCTTTGGCCATGCAGTACATTAAATAACATTTACCTACTTACCTACACTTACGAAACCCAGGAAAATGTACCTTACCAATACCATTACTGCAGTGCTAAAACAAATGCTCCAGTCTTCCCGCTGGCCCTCATGTTGTTTCTATGGGCCCCCTGGGTCCCAGTAGCCACACACCTGCCTTTCCATGTGCATCCATCCAATATATCCGCATTGCACAGACCCAGACTGTTGACAGTGCCACTTTTCTTTTGCACGAAAAGTACAGGCCAGCAAATAAAACGGCCCAAAAAAAATATTTTGGATGTGGAGAGAAGCAGCAGGACGATAGGAAATTAAAATTCGGCTGCATTCAAAATAAACAGGTGCCTGCAAGGCATAAGGACGTTAAGGAAACATTTCAATGAGTGAAGGCCTGTTTTTGTTTTTTTTGTTTTTTTCCTAGCTGGCAAACACACGTACGTTCACAGACCCAGATCCTGGCATGCACGTTTCCCCACCGCCCCAGCCAAAAAAACAGAAAACCTGCAAAGGTGTTACTTCATTTAACAGCAGATTATGAGGCCGGCTCCACTGCTGTTTATAAATAGAAGTGAATAATCATGATTCAAGGCTTAGCTGGAAAGGAAACAAGATTTCCAGAATGTGTAACATATCATAGGTTTGGTATTGGGGCTGTGCCTAGAACGGCGGAGAAAACTCTCACTGGCGACATCAGTTAAAGTCAGGTCACAGAGCTCTGCAACTGCACAATGAATCTAACCTTAAGGTTATTCATTTTAACAAAAATCTTCCAAAAAGTTGGGAGTTTTTCTTATTTTTGCATATTTTTTTGTAAAAGACCCCCTTGTGTGGACATCCAAAAGCTATAAGACAGTTTCTGGATGCCGCCATCCTGGATTCCTTATAAAGATATTTTAAACCACTATTTGTTACAAAGTAGAGTTTCAATATAGAAAAAAACCCTCCCGAGTGTCCCATAATGTACAAAAACACATTCATGTTAATGTTGCTGTTGAGCATTTGGGAGGCATTTTGGGGCCTCTAGAAGGTGTTTTTGGGCATTTTCCACTTATTCCAAACGCTAAAATTTTTTGGTATGGACTGGCCCATTGGAATAAAAGGTATTTTCAAACAAAGGTGGTTAAACTTTGGAGAAAACAGCCCATGTAGACTAAATGAGCAAGGTGACAGTGTCTCTAAACATGTTGGCTATAGCAGCTACTATATTTTTTCCTAACCCCAGTAAATAAAAGCAGCATGCAGGCTCTTTATTGCGAAAGTGATTGGCTATGTCTCTTCTGCAATAAAATAAACTTACTTGCCTGTTTGCAAATATTTATCCAATCTATTCTGTGTTCACAATGTTGCTTGCTTCTCCAGGTCCAGGAACATTAGCTATCTTGATTGGCCAGGCTGGAATGATGTAACTCCAGTGCATGCGACGTCAGTCATTTCCGTTACACAGCTTTGCCGCTATCACAACATGTACAGCTCAGTTTACATCATAAAGAAGATTGCAAACAGAAAGGTATAGTAAGTTTATTTTTTGTAGAAGGGCAAGCTGTGTCTTTCTGCAATAAGAACCTGCCTACTCCCAATTCTTAAATAATTAGGTTTAGTTCCGCTTCAAATGTCATGCCATAAGATGTATGAAAACAGTTTTCTCTGAAACTCAGAATATTGTTACCAACTCCATTTTCACAAATGACAGCCGGCTCTGTTGTCACTGCCTCGCAAGAAATAAATACATTTCTTCGAAATCCCCAAACTGTACAAGAAAAGCGATCTTTGATGATAAACTATGAACGGTAAGCAGACAAATGAATGCTCGAAGGCTCGAGACGATACTTATCTTTATGAGGGACAAGAAACATACATTATCAAATCGTCTTGTGGGAGCAGATAAATGTATCATAACCAGGAAACTGTTATGTGTAAATAAATAACTCGTTTTGAGTCTCGGAGCTACCCCGCGTTCCGGTGCGAGACAAATAAAAAGTCATGTCAGCTCTCTTGAGAGAGGACAGAAATGTATTAGCGCACTAGAAGAAGATACTACCTATGGCTGGATGGGGAGCGTCTGTTCCTTGAACTGTGTATGTAAGATCAACTAGGTGCAAGCATACAGGGTGGAAGGTAAAAGCAAATCTGTACTTCTGTTAAATATTTCAGATGAATATTACCCATAAACCCAATGCCCCTCTAACTTATCCTAAAGGGTTATATCTTCCAACAGATACTTATCTAAATCCACTCCCCAGTTCTAATGCAAATGCCATTTCCAGGTCAAGTGGACTGCTTATCCACTGCTGCAGATATGCCCATGCCAGTCAGTCCCCTACAGACGTCCTGTGCTTATATCACTGCTGCTGCATCCATTTTTGGATCCTAAGAGGAACCCACCACTGAAAAGCCAACAAAAAGTGTCCAGGTAATGTAGGCAGTAATGTAAACACCAGAAGAAGGACCATGACTTGTGTTGTGTGTACAACCACAAGCTTAGAAAAGCCTCTAAAAAACAATTACTAGGATTCACGATCGTACTCTTCTGAAAGTGAGGATTGGAAATCGAAGGCAGTTTTCCTGTGCCCAGTCAACTCACCTTATAGCCACCCCTACAATGAGACATGACTCTGCCATCTGAAGACAAAAAGATTCCTGGTATGGACCCTTCCAACAGCCAATAGGAAGCTTTCACACCACCAAAAAACAACTTATAGCAGAAAATGCCTCCCCCACACAACAGATCAGAAGACAGAAGACTTCAGAGCTGGGTAGTCATTTGACCGCTGTGTCATGTAAGAAATTGTGGCCTTAGATAGATACTTTTGGTTTTTCTTATCAAAAACTAGATTGGATAAGGGAGTGGAATAGAAAAAGGTACATTTTTTTATTACAAAACTGGTGTTATTTAAGACTTGACGAAGACAGAGACCCATCCTGGGGATCTGATTTGCACTTTTTTGTCTCCCCTAGGTCAGATAGCTTGTGAGATAGCTTGTAAGTGGTAAATATGGGAGGGCAGCCATGATGATAGTGGAGGGTCGTTGGTGGGAACCTTCTTGTTTGTGGCACAAACGGCCCTATGTCAAGCATGTTAAGGGAGTGGAATAGGAAAGGGTACATTTTTATTCCGTAACTGGTTTTAATCAAGACTTGAACAAGACAGGAACCTGACTGGAGGGATCAGATTTGTACTTTTTTTCTCCCCCAGGCCAGATAGCTTGTGAGGGGTAAATATGAAAGGGCAGCCATGATGATAGTGGAGGGTCGTTGGTGGGAACCATTATGCTTGTGGCATGAACAGCTCAAGCTGTCAAGCATGTTTATAAAGTATAATGATAATATTACGGCCACAATAGCAGTAAAAAATCCCTATTGGAGATGACTAAGGTGGCCTTGTGAGAATGCCAGTCCTGCTTATTACCCCAAAAAGTTGACACAAAGGGCTTTTGTGTACCACAGAGACCGCTGCTCTGTAATAACCAGGACTTGTTGTGAGCAATGGGTGAAGAAATAACCAAACTATTTATTTTGTAAACGTCGGTCTCTTAGGTATTATAATTATTAAACTACTAATTGGTAGCAAAAAACACATTAGTTTGGCGTTAGAAACTTACACACATACACAAGCCTTAGACTACAAAACTTTTTCATTATAAAATATCATCCCGGGCGTTGGTGTTCCATATCCCACATTCACCTGTCTAACTGATCTGATCTGACTCCATGTAAGTGTTTGCACATTTTATGGCGAAATTAGGAATACATCTGGAAAAGAGCGTAGAAAGTCAGTTTTATAGTTTTTCATCATGTAATGGTGTGCTTCATTGCCTTTTGGCAGATCCTGCGCTGTGGGAGAAGAAAACACAATATGAATGAAATTTACTAGCTTCGGTAAATAGGAAAAGTGTGATCGTTTTTATCTGCAAACACGTCCAAGGCAAATCCTCAATGCTCAAATATAAACTGGGTCTACAAACTGAGAAACAAGTGCACCGTCGCTCCTAATGGAAACTTCACATCAACGAATTAAAATTTTAAATAAAAAGAAAAAAAAAAAACACAGGGGTCTATTCATAAATGTTTTCACCCAAGATGCAACCAAATTCTACCTCATTTTTTACACTGGGTTACATTTGAAAATGTAGGAGTAAAAGTTGATTCACTCATCTTTTCACTTAATCAGATTTTTTGGGGTAAATTTTGGGTAAAAGTTGGGTACCTACTTACCATGGGGCCGCTGGATAGGCTTATAATTAGCTGGGAAAATATAAATATTGTTTTTTACAAAATATGCCTTTAGATTACTGTCAGCAAGCATGCACACAAAAAAAACACATACAATAGACAGTGTAGAAAGTAGACATCTTTAACCACCTGGGCGTTACACTGATGTCTAGATTTCTGTACCAAAAGCGGTACACTGTTTTTCATGACATTTTTTTTTAAATTGTAGACCTGTAACTTACAGAAATATGTCCGAACAAGGGTCTAGTAGATATCACGATCGATTGGGCAAAAAATTGTTCGTAAAAAAGCTACGAACGATCGTGTCGTTAACTCTATGTGCAGGATCGGTGCTATACGATCGTTCATATATATCGTGCATGAACGTTCGTCGTCCGTTTTCCAACGATAATAATTGGAAGTGTGTATGTAGCTTAAGGTCTTTACGTCTTTAGGCAAAATATATCGTAAACATTGATAAAGCAAGGCATTTTCTTTTGTTTTCTATAGGTTAATCATCTTAATAAAATTAAGGTAACTCATTGAATGAATACACCATGGGGCATGGGATCAGGAAGGAATTCTTCCCCTGTTGAAGCAAAATTGTACCAGGATTTTTTTTGCCTTCCTCTAGACCAACTATGTCTTATGGAGTTTTATATCTGTGATATGTTTATTTCCCTAGAGGTTGATGGACTTATGGCTTTTTTCAACCTAACCTACTATGTAACTATGAAGCATGTCAAGCATTATTGGGTCTAACCCATATGGAGGTCTATTTATAAATGTTATCACCCAGGATTTACCCAACATTTACCAATTGGAAACATTTCATGATTTACACACAAAGAGAAAGTAGCACCACTTTCCTAGATCTGTTTGGCAGGGGTGATTAGTATTAGAAGACCTTTGTAATTTGTGTATGAAGCATATCTGTACTTGTGTATAAATAGTACAAAGCCACTGTTGCTTCTGTGTTATCAGCAGTTTATTATATTACACTGGTCAAACAAGTCAATGTTTTAAAACCAACCAGAGCCCCTTCATCAGGGCAACACAGTAAGGCAACTCATGGTCTCCAAAAAGGGGTTCCTGTGTAGCCTTGAAACATTGGCTTGATTGACCTATAGGACATAATAAAATGCTAAAAACAAAGATTTTCAGCATGCTGGTGACTTTGTACTATATACTGTATCATGATTTACACATGGAGCCATCCTTGTGGTCATTTCAAGACCCTCTGATTCAAAGGTCATGCATGATTATTTATGGATTCTGGACAGCTTTAAATTCCCAACAAGCAGCATGTCTTTAATGTCATTCAGTGGCTTGCTTCACTTTTTAAGCTACAGCTGGATTTTAAAGGCCCCCGGGCTCTGCCGCTACATCTATGATTGACTAATTATAACTTTCTATGGAGGACTGTTTAGCAACAACACATATCACGGCTAAGCGCCATAACATCTGAATCAATTACACCTGCAATATGCAATTCCTCTTAATTATTCACACTGGCCTTAAAAGTGCCTTTTCTGCATAGATGACATTATTCCGTATCTAACCGTATACACTCAATTATTTTCACACCATTTACAAACGCTGCAAATGTGTTGCTTCTCAATAAATACATTGTACAACCACAAACTCCTAATTACTTAGCTAAGTCGAAAGCACATTTCTAAAGGTCACAAGTGATAACTGACAGTAAATAGAAGAGCAATGGGCTTCTGCTCAGATATTTTCTCCTACAACATAACCGGCTGCTTTCATGGAAGGCAAGAAATTGGATTAACCTTTAATTTCCTGGAATTCAAATGGACCTTAGTGTCTAATTCCCCACCACTTATCCGGAAGGAGTAAACATGAATATAAGTAATATCTATTACTTTCACTTCATTTTCTCTAAAAGCTTTAGCGGAACAGGTTTTTTTTCTTTTTGAAACCATATTTTTGCCCACTAGATGCCAATTGTTTAGTTTTCAACCTTCATCAGTGGTGATGGCTGCCATATTGGTGGACCGGGCCATGACCAAAAGGCTGTATTGGAAGGTGCCACCTACTGGGCAGCTGATCATCTCAATCATAAGCATTAAGAATAGTTAGGGAGGCATGGATAATAGGTAGAAAAGTAAAAATAAGACAAGGTTACAATATAAATGAAAAAACCCTAACTGAATGACATTTAGTTTGTGAACTGCCTTGTATCTCCTGCAGCCTCTAGGCAGCTAAATTGAGTCTGGACTTCAGATAGCTGCATGGCATTTCTCAGGTTAGGTTTTCTAATGGTAACAATAATGGACCATGCCAGCATATTATGGAATATGTGTCAAAGGAGCCACTTGAAGTCTCTTTCATAAGCCTGCAAACAAGAACAGGTCAACTAGGTTACTTACAAGGTTGCTAGGGGTTATGTAATGACTTACTCTCAGGATAAGTAACCAATGACATCAATGATCTTTGCTTGATACCTTTAGATGGGGCATTCTTTATTATTCTTTATCTGATTAAAAATGTAAGGATGGCATTCTTCCTAGTGACCACCAATGTAAGGAGCATTCATCCCAACAATGACTGATATAAGGAGTCATTCTTCCCATTGACCATCAATATAAGGAGGCATTCTTTTCATTGACCACCAATATAGGGTGACATACATCCCAATGATCACCAATATAAGGGGAGCATTCTTCCCAGTGAACACCAATATAAGGAGACATTCTTCCAATTGACCACCAATAAAGAAGGCATTCTTGCTATGGAGCACTAATGTAATGAAGCCAGTACTCCATTGATCACCAGTCAACCAGTGTGAAGGTTCATCCACAGTGACCTTCAATGTAGCATTTCACTGTCCACTACTATATTAGTGAATGTCTCCACTTACAACCAGTTTAGACCCCCTGATAATTGTTGCGCAAATACATTTCTATCATGTCATAATATACAGCAAAAACAATATTTGTTTAGAACCTCCTGACCTCTCATTAAAAAACCATCCTTGAGTTCCATTCAGTGACACTGTAAAAGCGGAGATGATGATGTCAGTTGGTTGCAGACAGAAGGCATTGTCTCAGTTTCCTCCCAATCAATGAGCAGACAGCAACATGGCAACGTTGTGCATGTTAGGTAAGATTCTACAGTAAGGTACACAGTAAGTATTTGTGAGGAACTTCTCAGTCCCAGGATTTATACGACCAAGTCATTTCCCAGCCAGTACCTCAGTAGACATACATGACCCTAGGTAATGGCCGACCACAGATGGCTCCAGCCGTGTGATAAGAAAAGCTAAAAAAGTAATTGTCAGGTGGTATACCATGATCTCAGTGAAAGGTAATAAATACCCATAAGTGTTTTAGCGCACATTACTCAAGCTGCATGCACTTAACTTGGAAAATATACACTAATTGCTGGGTCTACTCTTAGCAAAGAAAGGGTCAGACATTACACTGGTACCGACTTTTGCTCAAGCAATTAAAAACATTTTCTAACTTACATAAGATAGGTGACAAACATAATATTCTTTGTCATAAATAGTTTGGCAGTAGCACCATGCTAAAAGTGGAAACTGACTATGTAAATTCTACAAATATTTTTATTATGATTTATATAACGCCATCATTTTTCATGGCACTGTAAAACAATACATAGAACAGACAGTTACAGAAACAGCAAGGGAGAGACACAAAAAAGGACAAATGAACCTTACAGATTGCATATAGAGGTAGAGTAATGGAGTACACGAGTGACATTTGTAATAAATATTTCACACACACATATTGCATTGATGGAAGCACCAGGGGGAGAGTCCTGCCCTTTTCAGTTTACAATCTACAGAATTATTTTTTTCAGGTAGAAAATCTTTACAAGCTTGTAATCTCATTGACATGCACAATGGCTGAACCCTGTTCAATGAGTTCAAATATTGCAGCTGTAACAAGAAAACAGATGACAAATACAAATTCTTGCTAGTTGCCACAGGAAACACCTCCACATTTGCTCCAGGTTTCCAAAATCAACCACACAGGGGCTCATATTTCTCATTTCACTAGCAAGATGAAACTGGTTTCTATGGTCAACAGCCCCCCTTTTGCTCCATTTCCCCCAAATCAGCCCCAGAGAGCCATTATTTCATTAATTAGGAAAGCGCAAAAACAACCGCAAGAGCTAGTCACCTTCTTCTTCCGTCGCTCCCAACTGTCACCTGCAGCGGCACTCATTAAAGCAATGTTGTATCTTCTTTGTTTAACGTAATCATTTTAATTGAAGTTTAATCTTCCAAATATTTGGAAGATTTTTAATTGACACTTGTAGTAATTAATTGGTAAGCATTAAAGCTTTGTCGGAAGAATTTAAAAAAAATTAAATTTGACGGTGAAATTGGCTAGCGACCGCTGTGAGGCTCCTGCTGGGAGAATGTCATGATTTCGGAGGGAGGAGGGAAGCACATGACGGACCCTTTCATACAGTCATGAATTACATTACTAATGTATTCCATTACCACCCGCAAATGTCATGTTAATTTTTGATCATCGTCGGTGCAGACAATGGCTTCAGCGCTGGCAACAAGCCAATTAGCTATGCAGAATAGAAGCAAGGGGAAAAAAAACTTCTGACAATTACAGAACTTCAGTGAGAGTTATTGAAAATATAAGGATTTCTGCATCAGAAATAGTTCTTAGGGCACACTGTATCTCCAGTATTATGTATTGATGAAGGAAAGTACTTTGGTTTGGAGCTGTCATGGGAAATCTGCATGTTATAATGGAGAGGAATTAAACAAATGACGAAAAGACGAGCTGAAGGAGCTTGCCCAACAGTCCAAGTGGCCTGCATTACAATAAGGGATTTCAAAAAGCAACTGCAGGAAATATGAACCCTTAGTTATTGAACGTTTAAACCTATTCTGGAAACATTGTGGCTATAAAGATGTTAGAAAGTGCAGTTTAGGGACTGGCCAAAAAAGAGTAGGAGCAACCCTCCTCCCCAAATGTTCAGGATAAAATGGTCAATGGGTTTATGGGGTCATGCAGACTCTCCCTCCTGCTTATGTAGTTACAACTGGTCCCCTGAACGCCTTCCTGCCAACTTCCACACCTAAGGAACTGCAGCCACCCTCTGGCCCTGAATTGCTTGTGATGAGTGCCAGTTACTGCAGGGTCATGGCATTATGTCCTGTATATGTGTGGAAGATGAATATTATTTTTTTGTGCCAGTGCAGAATTTACATTAAATATGGCAAACCTGGAAATTCAGACTGAGCTTATAATGATAAAACATATTGAGCATACAATGAAGAAAGGCAAAACAATTCTCATTCCTAAAGATACAGACAGCTGAAGTGTATGTGAATCTTAGTTGTTGTCGGAAGGATAGTCTTTTCCATTTCTTATGAGGGATGTTTAAAGTGAAATAACACTTTATTTATCAACAGGGAGGTAAAATAAGAGTGGGGTCAATGATAAATCCGTAATCCTCCATGAAGAAGTATCACCACCTTCAGAAACCACCAGTGTGCCCTAACCATACTCTCAGACTTAAATTATAACTTAGTTATTATTATTATTAAACAGGATTTATACAGCGCCAACATATTACGCAGCGCTGTACATTACTAAGTTTCATAAACCCAAACATCTTGGCCCTAAACTCATCCTAAAACTAAAGGCAAATCCCACTAATTTGCTCCCAAACCCCTAACATTAACTTTACCTTTATTTTTAACACCTTAATCCATACCCTAATAAGTACCCCTATTCCTAGTCTTTAAACCAATCCCAAACACTTAATTAACCCCAAGAGCATTGAATTTTCCTTATCAAAGCTTCATTAGACAGCATTAAAAGATAAACTAAGTTATCAGTTCAGAAAACTGATACAATATACTAGTACTGCTAAATGTTAAGTGTAAGTTGGATCAAAGTCGCAATGCCTGAACAAAAATGAGACCATGTGGCTTCTTTGAAATCTGAAGAAGACCTTCTTGGACCTCATTACCAACCAGAAATCAGATTTTTACATTTAAGTTAGAAAATGGAAGAGGTCCTCTAAATTGCAATGGTCGCCAAGATTGCTTAATTTCCTTTCACAAACACCAATGGAAGTTAACACAAGCTTTATCAATGCCAACCCTGAAAGGCAGCTGACAGGTCTTATATCTCTTTATTGGATCCCCCTTCCTTCTTTTTATGAGATTGTCAACATCAGAATATCCACCTCAGAGTAAGATAAAGACCAATATCTTTTAAATAAAGTTATGGAAGAATGCTTAGAGAAGGGAGGTGAAACATTGGGAGTTTATTAAATTGATAAACATTGCATTTTAAAGAACTTCAAAAGACCCAAAGTTTGCGGGTTGTGCAGTTTTCTTTTTTTTTTTTCCAAAGCAGCTGTTGATTTACAGCTCTGGACAGTAAATGCACCAATATATTCAATGGGAAGTTTAAATGAGATTAAAGGTAATCAAATACTTATAAGCAGGGTTTAAAATACCCAGATGGCTACAGAAATAAAGGGTCATTTATACCAATATTATAAGTGCAAGCTGTGTATGTCATATAGAAATGTACCAAAATAACAACATCTCTGGGAAATACAAGGTGCTACAAATGCACCATTCTAAATAGCAAACATTAGAAGAAGCAAAAAGGACAAACAAAGGCTAATTATTATCTTCAGTCTGATTGCCAGTATCAAACATTTATACTTTTAAATATACTTTAAACATTTAATACTTTTACATATGCAAAAATGAAATCACATTGGGAAAAGGGTAGATGAAGACCCACATTCTTTCACACAGAGATGAGTGGCTTGTAAAAGCTGGGGTGGTTTAGGAAACCTAAATATGTATTAACTCCTCAGGGGCGGGGCTGAACAGTTTCTAGAGATTGATAGAACCTGTTTTCTTTATGTAAATTTCCTTAACATTTAAGATTTGCAAAAGCAGTGTGACTTTGCTTGTATTAAGTCAAAACATCCAATGGTCATCTTTTTTCCCCATTTTTTTTGCTATAAGGAGGGGCTTGTTGCTAATTTTAAATATATATATATATATAACAAAATAAACAAATAAGGAAGGCTCAGCATGGGTGACACCAGTGTGAGAATGCTCACTCATATATGTATGTATATATATATATATATATATATATATATATATTTTTTTTTTTTTTTTTTACCTATATATATATATATACTGTACACACATACACTTTTCAATCCTTAGCTTAGACAGAGTTGCAGCCTAAGGCCTTGGTATGGAAGATCCATTTAGCTATTGCACAGATGGTCGGCCATTCATAATCAAACTGCATAGAGCTCTAATTCAAAATAATCTCTTAATGGCTAACTTTATAGCTGTTACATTGCAAAATATTACCATTTACCTTAAAGTCTACTTGTTTCTGCAATATGAGTTTAAAACCCCCATTCTAATAAAAAAAAGAAAGCATGAAAAGATGCTATGGCCTAAAATTTATTGAAACCACTTAGCAAATCAGTAAGCTCCGATAATGGCTTAGAAATTGCATTTTTATGTCATGACATGATTTGAATTGCTATTGAAATATGGCCAATCAATGCAGTTCACTGTGACCGCTCCCACCCAGCTCCTGTGTTGTGCTGGCACACGGCAGTCACGATTTATACTTTGTATCAGGAAAGAATAAAAACTCAAAAAATGTATTTGAAATATCATCAGTTTTGGGATAACGTTGTGGCCTTTTGGTGGTACAGGAAGAGAACATAAAACACCAGTTCTAGTAGATAGATTCAGATCAATTTTCCTACAAATAAAGCAGGCTCATATTCAAATTGTAACATGAGTTAGCAAGCATGTTGGGATGGATAAAAACAAAAAGATAGGAAATAATATGTATCTTTCCTTTAAATATGCTTGGGGATTCTGACAGTGAGAATCTATAAATTAGAAATGTCTTACTGGGAAGTATATAGAACTGATTTTAACATTTTCTAGTCCAGTGTTCTCCCCAGACCCTTTTAACCGGGTGCACCACCCAGCACTTTTCAGTAACCACCCGGCTGGTTTTGGGTGGTTACTGAAAAGTTGGATAATACAGGGGCTGCCACCCGCCTACAGCTTCTTCCCACCCACCTTAAAAAAGTTTATGGGGCGAATACTGCAGAATCACTGTAGTCTTCTAACATATTTAACTAGCCAATCTGATTTTACCCTCTAGCAGCAATGACATAACCAAATGCCTAGGTTTCTGAACACTTGACCAGCACCAGGTAAACTGGGGAAGCATAATCTCCAGAAAAGACATTTCATCCTTTTTTTAATCCCTGCATAACAGTCCCTTATCATGGCTTCTGCAAATCTGAACAATCTTTTTGTCCTTTGTTTTGTCAATGTCTATGTTTCCTGAGCATGCAGGTATTGTATAGAGCCTAAATTTTAACATGCTTGACCTATGCATGAGATTTATGGGATTTCTCAATTAACTTCGCAGTAATTACAAAATTAAGAATTTGCATATTAGGGATCTGCTAAAAATCATGTTTTTATTTGCAACTGGACAACAACTATCTAACTTTTACCCCAGCTACTACCACACTTTATACATGCAGTCTCTTATTATATCCAGCTTTGACTACTCTAACACCACCCTCCTACAGATTGGAAATAGTATCTATAGTTTACTGTTCTCAAGAAAAAAAGGTACAAGGTGCTAGTACACACAAGCAGAACCAATGCCAATTTTGTGGTTGACCTGAAGATCTTTGGAGTGTTAATCAATCAATCAGGTGACTCCCCCGCATACAACTGTACAGCATTCTTCCCTTCCAATTGTCTGATAAAAATGGCCTGATGTGCTCAATAGTTTGTACACACACAATACAACTTGTGCACTTTGAATCAATATTTACAATTGATCTACAACCAACTGGAGCTCAAAAAGTTGGCTTCTTGCAATTGGTCACCTGCAAAAGACCTTAAGATTTAATCATTTTTATTGGACTAAAAGTGAAATTCTTCCCATGTATACTAACCCTAAGGAACAGAAAAAGGGAGACAGAGAAAGGAATTATACAGCTGTCTACGAGGCACTTCATAAACCTAAAATTGTGTCCGCAATCCAGACAAGGTTATGCCAATGTCGCAGAGAGAGGCATGGGGCTCAGAGCCAGAGCTTGGTGCAGATGTGAAAGTGATTAGGGAACGCAACAGTAACTGGGTCAATGTACTGATGAAAAAGATGATGAGTATTATTTTGCACCAGAATGTATTTTTCAACTTTTTACTGAAGTCTTGCTTCACTTGCTCGCAGGAAGAGCAGGTTAATCTTCTTTTATTTTCAAACAGTAAAGAAATTGGTAGCACCACAAACGACTCACCCGAAGTTTTATGGCACTGGCAAACACCAATGTTTAGGGCAACACAGCCACCAGAACAATAAAACATTCTGTTTTCAAGACTTGTACTAAAATGTTTTGGCACAGTGGACCCACAATGTCCCCAAAACACTTCTGGATTGATAAAGACTCACCACATCTGTTTGCAGCTTCCAGTATGTGCCATAAAAAAGAAAGGTGTTCTATCCAAAATAGTCCATTACATTATTTAACTTGTCTGACTATATGAACAAAAATTGGACCGTCTTAAGCTTTGATTACCCAACGCATTAGTCATGGTATGGTTTTGATGACCTTACGCATGTCATAACATTTGCTCCTGTCCATGCATTCATTTTTCACCAAGATCATATATTGATGATAAAAGAGTCGGACCACTGTCTAAATCTTTCTCCAGAACAGGGGTGTCAAACTCTGGCCCGCGGGCAGAATCTGGGCCGAAATGTCCTTTTTTTGGCCCCCAGAAAAATTCTTAATATGAATTGCAGCTAGCCCACCACTACTGCAATCTGTAGTTATGGCGGGCCAACTGCAATTCATGTTAAGCTGCTGTTCTATTGATGCAAGTGATGCCGCTACTAGAATTCCCCGGAATCACTTGCGTCTCTAGACCAGCGGCCTCTCTGCCTATGCGTGGACCGCCGGATTTTTTTACTGACAGGTAAGCCAGAGAACTGTGCCAGAGAATGCAACGTGAAACCAAATGAATGCAGCAATTGCAGGTTTCACATTGCATTCTCTGGCAAAGTAAAACAATTGGAAAAAAGAATAAGAAGAAACAAGACTACTTACCCTACTATACTACTGACAACCATATAGATTACACCAAAGTGAAAGTTTTTTCACACTCCTGGATAAAAAAAAATCCAAAAGACTTCTCTTCTGCATAGCTTATTGTGGTCTTTTTATTTTCTATCATGCAGTAAAATAAAAAAAAATTATTTCTCTAACATAGGCTTGTTCCAGATTGAATGTTAAGGAAAACCTCTTTGCTTCCGTATGAAAATGTTTTATGTCTAATGAGAAGGAAAAACGTACTCAATTTTTTAAATAAATTTAAAGTGTGGCCCGCGACTTGGTCTAAGTTTTTAATTTCGTCCCTCTGTGTATTTGACTTTGACACCTTTGCTCCAGAACATTCCAAATATTCTCAATGGGGTTAAGGTCTGGACTCCATGGTGGTCAATCTATGGGTAATAATGATGTCTCATGCTCCCTGAACCACTTTTTCACCATTTGAGCCCAATAAATCCTGGCATTGTCATCTTGGAATATGTCTGTGCCACCAGGGATGAAGAAAATCTATCGATGAAAAAACCTGGTCATCCAGTAAATTCAGGTAGTCGGCGGACCTCATTTTTGATAACATTACATTGCTGATCCTATTCCAGACCAGCTGAAGCAACCTCTAGATCATAACATTGCACCCACAGATACCCCAGATCATAACACTGCCCCTATAGATACCCCAGAATACAATACTGCCCCCACAGATACCCCAGATCATACCACTGCCCCCACAGATACCCCAGATAATAACACTGCCCCCATAGATACCCCAGATCATAACACTGCCCCTATAGATACCCCAGATCATAACACTGCCCCTATAGATACCCCAGATCATAACACTGCCCCCATAGGCATCCCAGATCATAACACTGCCCCATAGATACCCCAGATCATAACACTGCCCCTATAGATACCCCAGATTACAACACTGCCCCCACAGATACCCCAGATCATACCACTGCCCCCACAGATACCCCAGTTCATAACACTGCCCCCATAGATACCCCAGATCATAACCCTGTCCCCCACAGGCATCCCAGATTATAACACTGCCCCATAGATACCCCAGATCATAACACTGCCCCCACAGGCATCCCAGATCATAACACTGTCCCCACAGGCATCCCAGATCCTAACACTGCCCTTACAGGCACCCCAGATCATAATACTCCCCCCACAGGCACCCCAGATCATAATACTCCCCCCACAGGCACCCCAGATCATAATACTCCCCACACAGGCACCCCAGATTATAACACTGCCCCCAAAAGGGAACTTTTTTTGATCAGGCATTGTATTTCAATTCTAGTATCAGATGAGCCAGTGCTGACTATCAAAATTCAAAAGAAGTTGGAGACCAACCAGTGCAACGAGTAACTTTTCTAGCACAAGAACTGGGTGGGGAGATGTTCCTGTAGCATTCAGGAATCAGTCAGGTGTCAGGAGGTGGAGGCATGCCTAGAGATATAACTGCAAATCGAAGTCTCGCTGTTCAAGTTAAAGCAGCTTTATAGCTTGCCTGAAAAGCCAGATACCTTCACCACTGATGTTGGTCACATTTCATTATATATTGCTACACACTGAACATTTGCATTAATTTCACTGCGACTTGCTTAAAACATCTATTGTGACAAGAAAATGGCTTGCCGGCAAAGCATTTAAATATGCATTTCAGTCTATCTTCAGGAGGTTATCGGGGATAAATAAATGAACACAAACTGTCCTCTGGGTAAATATTTCTTGTTAAGCGGCAACAGGTAAATCTAATTTACACATAATGATAAATGCTGGCTGAATAAAAGAACTTGTTAGCAAAATATACACGTGCTTCTAGTTTCTAATGAAGGGCTGCAGCGTTCTGCAATCTATGTGTCCTGCCCAATGTACAGAGGACACTAAATTCCTTTACAATGAGGACACCAAGCCCAGTTCTCAAATTCCAGAAAGATAATAGGGACACAAATAACTGCAGCAATGTATACAATGTATTCAGTAAATGTATAAATTCCTGAATTTGGTCTGGTATGAACCTCTTGCAATCCCTTGAACAGCAAAGCTTATGCTGGAGAGGGGACAGAAGGAGCCAATCAGGTGTGCTGCAGTGCACATGTGCCAACAAGGAACATATTAATTGAAGGAGTTAAAGGGAGATGAGCTTATCAGTCTGTAGGTTCTTTTACTGACCAGTCATAAATTGAGAAGGGATCTGTATGTATTACTTAAGTGCAGGGAAAACCCTTGTCTCTTTTTAGGGAAGGCTCTTTTTGTGTGGCATTAAATTGTATAAATCTCAGCACCTGGTGGACCAAAATAAATGTCCTCTGGACATTTATTGGTAAAACCAATCTCCTATTTGGATTTAATATGAATATTTTGCCATTTGGAAAAATGGCATCAAATCCATGCACAATACGCTTCCAAGATATTCACTTTTGACCTTTCATAAACAGAGCCCTAAATGCAAACAGAAAATACTTTTTACCCAAAACACAAAAACAGCTTTTAGAATATGACACCCTGAAATTACATCCATCAATACAATAAATAACAGCAGAGCACACATGTGGAAGAAGTGGGGTACTTTTGAAAGCATCATAGGACCAAACTGTGGCTGCAGAAAGGAGGTACAACTGAAACTGTGCCTTCACTTTGGATGCCATCCTTGGTGCAGGTGTGGAACCTACACAGTGCGGAAGTCAGCATCAGCGGTAGGATGTTCTCCAACAGGAGGTCTACATAGCTTCAGGCCATATTTATAACCAAACTTTAGTTCTTTACAACTTGCAGGTACCTTTCATATCTAGCAGTAACATTTTTATTGGTTTAAGTGCAATAAACATTCTTTGTGTTATAATCAACTTTTAAGAGACCTTATAGCCAAGAATTACAATGGGGGCAAAAGCAAGACAATGAGGCAGTTACAGCAACAATTCCTTTAGCACATTAAAAATATGGTAAAGCTAAAAAAAAATGTGGTGCTGTTTTCCCCGGACCCTTTTAACTTGGCACACCACCCAGAACTTTTAAATAACCACCGGTTGTTTTTGGGTGATTTCTGTAAAAGTGGGTCACAATACAGGGGTCGCCAACTGGCTACAACTTCTTTCCACAAAGATTAAAAGAAAATTCAGTGAAGAACACAGCGGTGGAATGCAATGCAATATCTAATATTGGAAATGCTGCATCCTGCTCTACTACTGCAGTGTCTTGACCTGAGTATTTGCCAGACGAGGTCTATTACAAAACTGAGAGTCTTTAGCACCTACTAAACTCCACAATCATATTTACACATCCAATAGATCTGCTGTGATAAAAAAAAAAGACTATGAGAATGAAGATTAATAGTATAACATCTATCTGACTGCATTTCTATTTTTGAACTTAAAAAAAATTGGATTCCCTAAAATTTTATAGCGCAGGTCTGCGTGAGAAAACAACTCTGTTGATGACATTTTAAGCCATTTTCAGTGTCACATTAAAAGATTACCTAAAACAGAGCTATGTGTTTAATTCTGAGGAGGCATCGATCTTTACACGTTCTCTAAATATAAGATTATTATTAAACTGGAGTTCTCAAGTTAACACTAAGAGGGCCCTTAAAATGGAAATTCTCCCTCATCTGCGTGGTGAAGTGAGCACTTCCAGTAAGTTGTCTCTCAGTGACAGAATGGAACTCATCACACAGATGTAATTGAAACCTTCGGGTCCATGAAAATAGATCGGTATTGAAGTTTCCTGCTTTAATTCGAGGGTTCTTATGTTAACATGCAGATGAGACAAGACCTCTTCAGCAGCTGTGAATCTGCTCTAATACTCCTTGCCACCTGCAGTCCCAAAAATGAACACAGGCTGTCTGGCAGAAGGTAGAACCTTTAGAGTCAATTGGCATCTGTCTGCCGTTGTGCGTGCAATGATGAACACATTAATGCATGTGTTACTGAAACACGTTATGTCCATTAGTGCGTTGTGGTGCTATTCATTCTAAATAGCATCCCAATTTCCAATGTATTAAAGGGGACTTTGGTTCCACTTTGAAAATTAGTGAGCAGACAGGTCTTTATAGCAAAAAAAAGGTCAGGCGATGTCCCTTCTGCAATAGAACACACTTACCTGCCTGTTCACTATCTTCTTTTAAAAAAATGTTGAGTTGAGCATGCACGAGGCTGCAGAGACTGAACAGCCAATCACTGGCCAAAGATCAGGAAATTTAAAAGAAAAGATGGTGGTGCCTGCAATGGAATGGGGTCAAGTGAGCGTATTTAAAATATTGCAATGAGGCAGGTATGTTTATTTAAGAGCAGGAATTAAGGTCTTGCCTGGTAGCAATGTTTTACATTTTTAGCTATAGTTATGCTTTACAGTAGCTCAAGTCAATGTATGTGTGTTGCAGCACATTAAAAAAACATTGCTTGGAGATAATTGGCGCATGCTCCATTATTTGACTGTTAGGTGTATTGCCAACTCAATATACATAAGGGGTGTTTATAGGTATGCGCTAACTCAATGCACCTGGACAGACAGGTGGGGTCTTAAGGACAATACTAAGGGTCCTTTTTAGCCTATGCATTAACATGTGCGCTACTGCAATGTGAGGGTGTGTTATTGCAAAGTGAGATCATGCGTTTATTTTGGTGCAACAAAAAAAAAAAAAAGAGTCATGTGCATTTTTGGCATCATAATGCATTAATTTTCCACAGGCAATCTTAATGTAAAGAACATTAACACACAACAAATTGAGCAATAAACTGGCGATAAGCAGTAGATGGATTCTCATCAACATAACACTTGATAGGACTCATTAGGCATTTTTTTTTACAATTTTTTTAACTAAATGCTACTCATGTAGAACAAGACATTGACATTATGTGATGCAACCGTTATTAAAATATGCATCTGAACATATTACCAGTAAAGTCCACCTAATGCAACCTGTGATTTGGTGGCAACAATGCTGCACTGCTCCTATATTGAGTTGTAGCTCTCATGTAGGCTGTGCCTGCATGAGCTACAGCGGGATGACTTAATGCCAGGATTGTCAGCATGGCTGTTACTGAAACCCTCCCAATGTGATCCACTGTGTCTGGGAGGGGGAGCATGTGAGAAACAAATGAAGAAGGATTCAGCTTAGTCAGGGAAAGTAAGTTATTTTTTTTTACAAGGCTTGTTCATCACAAACTAAATGGATTGGGGTTTTTTTTTATTTTAAACTATGCAGATTGCGGGGGAGAGGTGAGAGTTACTATCATTACGCCTCTTTTACTCACTAAGTGATTTTGGGGTACTTCAAGGTGGTAGTAGTAGCTGCAGAGGTTGTCTCTGGATCTGGGCCATCATTGGCAAATGGATAAAACCAGCAAGCAGGTGAGGAGCCAATGCAGTAGAAGTTGGTGGAGCAAGCTGGACCAGCCAAAAATCAATCTGGGGTTACAAACCAAAGTAACTGGTGAGCAGTGGAAGAAGATAGCCAAAGAAAGCATCACTTCCAATTACAACATCTTTAACGTACTGACGCATCATTAAAGCCCTGGTTCAATAAAGCTTCAATGGACCCACTTGCTCATAGTGTCCACGGTGGGATATGTCTGTGTAATATGCGTTGTCTCCACCGAGGCATAGCAAGAGCACATTTGGGAGACAACTTTCACCTTCTAATCTAAAATAGGATTTTCATGCAAGGATCGCTAGATGTTTTAATTTTTTTTTTTTTATTATTATTAAAAGCTTCAGAATTAAAATAAACGAAAACAACATGAAATTACATTAAAATAGTAACACTTGGTGGTTAGGTTAACAAATAACTTCATTAAAACCCTATTCAAGTTGATGGAGCCTTCATAGACACATATATTATTTCAAGGCATTCTACCTAAGTGCCAGAAGACTGCCAAGTGACTCTTAATAATGGTTCTTGTATAACTGGCACAATGCTGTTTCCACTAACAAATCAAGGGCATTTCTGTATACCACAGGCATGTACATGTATTGGAACATGGAGAATCAGACTGGATGAGTTTTATTTCTTAGCGCTCATACAATTTTATAGTGCATAGAAGAAGCTTACCGGCTGTAATGGGGGCATCAAAACAAATTGCTCATTGTGACAAAGGATGTTGACATCGGACAAAACTTTTGACAACCACAAACTACGATCATCAACACGTGTCAGCTGATGTCCGGGAAGCTGAAAAGTAAAAACGTCAACAGGTTTAATTTTTCCAGGTAAGCCCAGATTTAGAAAACAAGTAACTGAAAGCTGGACTTGTCCCTTCAAGTAGTTCCTAAACCTTTATAGGAAATCTTTAGTCTTGTTAGAGATTTGTTAAATGGATCAAGTTGATGTGAATATGCGTTCTTTCAAGGCCATTTCACACTTGTGTTGTGCCAACACATACTAAGACGGCTGTATTAACTTGTCTTTCTGCAATTATAATGCTCAGTGCATGGTGGTTTGTGGTGCTCAATGCACTGAAATACACCACAATGCATGTGCTATTGCCAAGTCAAATGCTAAGTTCCAACTAGAGCAGCCTTTTCCAATCCTTTACCCCAATATAACCATTAAAATTTTTTTTTAGGTCTCTTGGAATCCCTGCTACAACCATTTCATTGGGATCCTCCTGGACAGTGGGATGCATGCCCTCCTTTGCAATGGTTATTAGAATTCCACTCCCACAGACAAGTAAAGCTACCATTAATGTCTTGCAGTTGGCTCTATCAAGTGCTATCAGTGCTGGAACTAGACAAGCAGCATCCAATGTGAGGTTAATCATCACAGTCAATGAACCCTTAGCAATGTCTGAAGGAATCCTGGTTGGGACTGGCTGCTCTAGAGTCTAATCTACAAACTACTACTATTTCTACAATCACAAAAATATGGAAGAGTGAGAATATAAACATGTAAATTACATAAAAAATGAATGTTATATATTGAGAAAAGGCACACATAAAACACTTTATACATTCTTTTGAAAGATATCTAAACCCTAAGAACAAAATATGTTCTGGTTTACTGTATCAGTCCTTAGATGTGGTGGCTACATTAATGTTTTAACAAGTACAGAAAACATTTCTCTTGCGAGAAATGCAATGTCCTTGTCATTTCCTATGAACTAAACTGAAAACACAAACAATGTTCTGTATTCTGTAGTTAAAATTTTGTAAACTACTAGTTCCCCTCTTCTAAAATATGAAGAAAAAAGGCTTGAAAAAAAAAAACTTATTTCAGCTGCCTCATCTAAGGACTGGCAAATTTCAATAAATTACATTTTGGATTTAGATACACTTTAAAGCAAAACCAGTCATCGGATAAACATGAAGGCAACCATTTTGCACCTTTAGTTTATTGGCTGCCATTCTGATCTTTTGGTTTCAAAACTTTAAAGCAGTGATGTCAAACCCTGGTCCTTGAGGGCTGGGATACACATATATTTTTTGTTTAAGTTTTTTTAAAAGCCTGGCCTGTATGTGGCCTTCAAGAACTGGAGTTGGACAGCCCTGTTTTACAGGGTTAGTAAAACTGTCCAGCAACTAAAGGTTTCTGGGAACCAAATGGCAAATACATCCTTTTTTGAAACAAAACTTAAATTGAAACAAATATTAATTTTGAAAGATAATTCATGGGACATGCAGGGCCCTTCTTGGATCTTCTCTGGTGGTGTATGTTCCTCAATGGTGCAGAGAGTTGCTAACCTGTGTTCATGGCAATGTGGCGATACCTTCTCAAGGGGTGGATTCATGGCCTCCTGCCCTTTCTTTACCTCTTCAGTCTTCCAGGATGATTTGCACCAGAAGATTAGGAATATATGACACATATGATGGAAATTATTAGTCTAGGATACTCGTATAGCTCTAGAGAGAAAGTAAGTTGTTTTAACACCTCCAGGAGGTATAATTAAAAAATGATTCTTCCCATTCTATCCAGAGCTACAAATACATGTTTTGGCTGGTGTTGGAGATGCTTGCCTCTGAACCACTCTCCCATCCGGGATCATCATTATTTGTAGCAGCATTACCCTTACATATATGACCATATCTAGAAAGTCTGGACACAGCACCATCAGGATATGAGGTCAATGTGCTGGTTATAAGACCAGCTTCACATGCCAAAACTGTGCAATCTCCCCATAACTCAACACTAAGTGACTTCAGGTTTCTTTTGTAAACTGCTAATGAACTGAGTGAGGTCTAAAAGTGCTACTCCAGCCCCCTGAGAAGACAGAAAGTGACTCATGAGGTCTGGAGGCCCGCTATTAGCTGCTTCTAATCTGAGGAAACTACAGATGATGTATGGAGTCTCCCTGGCAATAATCACATCCCAGCGATAAGCAAGGCGCAGCTACACAACATCTGATGTAAACAACACAGAGACAAAATGGGAGCTCTTTTTCATCAGGCAGAACAATACAGCCTGCTGTGTTATGGAAAGCAATTAGGCCAACTGAAGAATCTCAGGCGACACATGAACACATAGAATCAAGGTGCAGGATCATAAAAAAAAAAAAAAAAAAAAAAAAAACACAGAAACAAAGACTTAATGGCTACATTTCGGCAATGATTAAAAATTAAAGCTGAACTCCAGCTTTACCTTCAGTTTTGCACAGCCTCTCCTATACTGAAACTGCTAACCCCGATTGCACTGTGCACTTTGAGCTTTTTAGATATCATTTAAAGAACCCCTCTTTTCCTGACTGATAGACATCCAGCACTATCCAGCCCAGGGTTCCTCCAGAGGGTGCTAAGGGGGCCTTGAGCAAAGAGCAGTTTGTGACTCTCAGGTCTGTTTAACATATTCCAATAATGTTTTTGGCTATTTGTAAAGTTGGCAGCTTTCCCAATAGCCAGCAATATAAGAGGCATTCTTCCTACTGACCACCACACTAATGTTCTGTGAGCTGTGGATATGGTATTAATAGCAGACGTTCCCTGAAGACCTGAAAGTTATTTCAGGGGTTCCCCATGGTAAAAACGTTGAGAAACATTGATCTAGCCTTTTCCTCCCCAAGCCCTGCTGATGTTAACCTACCCCATTCATTCATTGAGTTTCAGTTCAGCCGCATATTTATACAATGAACAGTGACAATAGTAGGCCATTCCTGCACAGTGTATGTCAGAACGGCCACCTATAGTCTCCACCATGGGCAAATATGACAAGGGTGACAAGGCAAGGACACAAAAACACAAAGGGGACAAAACACAACGTAATGGTTTTACATGTATTGGCAAATATATGCAACAAAAATCTAAATATGAAAACCATGAACTGGAAATTGTGCTTTGGAACATTTGTATTGTGTGGATTTCCCTGCCCATGTGTACCTTTCCATTGGCAGAGTTATAAATTGATATTTAATTGAGTGGTTGCCATTGTTCTTCTGCTGCACAAATTGGGAGACAAGGACAGAGCGTGTTTTTCTACAACAAGTGACTGAACAAGGACCAAATATTCAATAAAATGATATACATGAACTGTCAAACCTGTAAAAGTGCCAATGCAAAATGAATAAGGCTTGGAGCTGCCATAAAGTTTGGTGCCACTGGTGCCCGTTGCGCGGGGTGACTTTTGTGACTTGAGGCCTTGTTAACATAAAGATGCTTTCAAAGATTTCTAATATAAAATAAAACTTTATTATTTTATTCAAATTAAACATTAAATTGGTTGCCATGGTTTAGGCTTTTTTTATTATTACTACTAATGACTCCTTTACAAGTCGGAAATCAGGTGAAAGAAAACAGGTATAAATATAGGGTAGGCGAGATATCCCCACGGAGCTGAGAATAAGTTTACAATAATAGAAATGATACAGGGGAATACAGATATGAGGATGATATCAAAATGAAAGGGGATTGTTAAAGGAGCTTGGTTTATCAGAAGCCATAGCCGGGGTAAAACATATATATAGCTTTTAATGTTGCAGACTTGGACTGTAAACATATCATTATTCTATAGTTTTGTGTGCTGCATTGCTAGGTTTGCATTTTTAAACTAACATTGGTCCCTATATTTTGATGAGATACCCGTTTCAGCCAAAACCATAGAATGGGGGGAGGGTAAGACATGGACTGCAATTAAGTCTTTTAAGTTCAGTTAAAATCCCCTAATACTTTAGCTGGATATACTGAATGTGCACTGAAAAGGCACATAGCAAATGTCCTATTGTATTTATTATTCAAATTGTCAACTCAAAATCAATGCAAATGTAAAGGCAGAACACACTTCTTTAGCAGTAAGACACACCCCTGCAGAGTCAGGGCTAGAATTCTCCAATCAGCAGTAAGCGTGGATAAGAGTTATCAAGTTAGCAAATGTTATGATCACGACTGATTGAAGAGCTCTAGCTTTAATTCAGTAAGAGGCGTGCCAGACAGCTACAGAGAGACAGCTGCTTTACACCCCCCAGTGATCCCCCTCTCTAGCGTTCTTCCTATGCCTTTTTGGGCTGATGCTGGATAAATCATTTACAATGTAGCTTTTCCTTTACATTTATTATACCAAGCTAAATAATAGAAAACTTCAGATCAGCTTTAATAACCCTCTTTCCTTATCATGATGACTTCCATAAGGGTCTCATCATACTTGAGAAGCCATTTGTGAGAACATCCAGAAAATTCTTAATAGTTAATTATTGTATTTATTGTGTTCATCTATTTTTTTTTTATTTATAGGAATTCATTGCCAAATCAGTTCTAAAATATTATTGTTGGCTCTCTGGACACCAACTAGTCATGGAACATTTTTCCAGCGGCACGCGCTATTATACATCAACTATAGCAGCAGTAGCTCTCAACCCCATATCCTCATCACACCTCTTGGCCCCTAGTCCCATTTCTGGTTACAGAACAACGCTTATACTCACCAGATTATTTATGGAGTACCGTAAAAACTGTTGCTCTTCATTTAATAAACAAACACCTACGCTCTTGTACGCCTCCGGAGGTGGACGCACTCCAGACGTGTCCTACATGTGTTGATAATTTTCCATTAATTTAACTCAGATGAGTTTTAACCTAGGAGCCACAAAAGAGAGCCAACCTCTATTTTGCAGCGTTCCTGGACAATAAAGTGTTTAAAGTTTCAGAGCCAGGAGTCAAACTTGATGAAACAACTAAACTGTGCTCTCGTAGCACATTGCCACGCGAGGCCTCTCGCGCTTGGTATCTCTGAACAACGGGTGTTTGGGGAGTTAGGAATACAAAACACCTTGTTCTTATAAACAGGAGCCGTCTGATATCGAAGTTTTTAGCTCGCCCCCTTTGGCTTGCGGTTCCCTGGGGCGATCTTTTTCTTTGCTAGAAGGTGCCTGCGGGAGCTGGGAAGAAGCAGCTGAGGGATCCCCGAAGGACAACATAGACAACAATCAAATTGTTTACTCTGTAAGGCAAAGTAAACAGCTATACAATGTACAAGTGCTGAGCTAAAAAAGTACATTGGTTTAAAGATCCACTAACCCCTAGAAGTTTGGCATGTTATGAGCATCTTTTTTAATAATACCTCGGTGTTGACAAATTTTTTTATTAATGACGCAATAAAATAGTTTAATAAAACATTTTTTTCTATAACAATTCACCAAAACTAGACCTGAACAATGTTAGCTGCAGGGAGAGAATGAGGGGGCTCTCTTCATCCCTTAGCCAAGATTGTGTACAGCTGCAGTCCTCGTGCTCTACCCTTTACCACCATTTGATAGGAGAGTTGACCCACATGCTATATGGAAGATCATAGGCAAGGAGATTTGGGATCTGAAACAGTTTTGGACAATGCTGTAAAAATATATTTAGCTTCCGCAACCAGTATAATAATGAAACAACCGTCTGGTTCTAGTGTACCACACCCACTATGGTATGGAATCCTGATGAGACTATGGGCATGATTTAATAAAGTTCTCCAAGGCTGGAGAGGATACCCTTTCATCAGTAAAGCAGGGTGATCCAGCAAACCTGGAATGGATTTCCTAAAGTCATTTGTGTGGTAATTCCCCCACCTACTAGATTGTAAGCTCTTTGGGGCAGGGTCCTCTCCTCCAGTGTAACTGTCTGTATTTGTCATTTGGAACCCCTATTTATTGTACAGAGCTGCGTAACATGTTGCGGCTATATAAATCCCGTTTAATAATAATATTAATAATTTGCTATTTGTTAGCAAATGTTTTCTGTCCTGGACCAGATAATTTCCAGATGGTTAGGATCATCCAGGTTCACTGATAAAAGTGTATCTTCTATAGTCTTGGAGAGCTTCAATCAATAAGGCTCTACGATGTTACACTATGTTCCTGTTTTCATATTTGAACTGGAACAGATGAAAAGGAGTTTTGAGGAATTGTGATACAACAAATTTCCATAATGATGTTTTAATGACTTTCAAATTGTCATATCCTATCTTCTTGTCTATATTAGGTTTTATCTTCCCTCCTAAGATAGGCCAAAAAGAGACAGCTGGCAGAAATACTTTAAGGGGTCTGTGAACACTCATTACTAAATCAACATAATTTTAAATGTAATCACTGTAGCCTTTAAGGAGTAACTCAACCCAAAAGCGAGTTCTTCATTAGTTTGTGCAGACCCCAGTGATTGGATCCCCCTGACAAGGCCCTAATCTGGCCACTCTTCAAGTAAAGGTTGCTGCTGCCCACATTAGTATGTTTCCATCCATTCTAATTCTCCACAATAGAGAATGCATTCAAAAAGATGATGGAAGAATGGGGCTTTCATGATGAATACAAGAGATATACTAGGTTTTGGCCACTGAGGTCTATAAGTAAGAGTAAGAATACATAATATCCAGGGTCTACCAAAAAAAAAAAAAAAATGGGTGGAAATGTACCTGGAAACACGACCACCTATCACTGGGATAAAAAGTGAAGGAAAATCACCACTAATATAACAGAGGCAGCAACATAAACTGTATTATTAATACTATAATTATTAAACAGTATTTATATAGTGCCAACACATTACGCAGCACTGTACATTAAAAAGCACCTTTCTATTCCAAAGTAAAAAACACACAAGAATAAACACATTTTAACTGAGTTTCTACTTGGCAGTGAGAAGATATTTGCCTATAAAAGTGGCCAACTATTACTTATAACTGGCTTGAACTTCAGAATAACCAGAGTAAGAAAACAAGTACAGTATATACTCAAGTATAAACCAAAAAAGTGTGGTTTCTGTTTAGCTCACACCACTATTATAGCACTGTATCCTCGTGTAAAGTGTATTACAAACTTTTGCCATCTAAGACAAGATTTTATTAAACACTTTACATGAGAATACAGGGCCACCTACAAGCGGACAAAAATAAGATCACAATAAGAATAATACCATCATAACAGTGACCCATCATAACTAACAAAAAAGCACAAAGTACTTTAACCTGCAAAAAGGATAAAAACAATAAAGGATTTTAAACAGAGTCAATGTATTTTATTTTTTTACACTTATGTTTGTAAATGAATATGAATAAATATTAAGAAAAAAAAAAATGGATGGATGTATTTATTCACATTATTTCTAATCAGCATTTCTGTTGATTACGGTTTGGAATGGCAGTGACAACCGTATTTTGCGCCCTTGGTTTATATTCCAGGTAATGTAATTTTTCTGTTTTACTTAGGTACCTTGATTTATATTCAGATTGTTTATATTCAAACATATACATACAGAGTAACTATTTTACCAGTTTTTTTATATATATATATATATATATATATATATATATATATATATATATATATATATTAATTTGATAATAATATTGCATATATAGGATTTAAACACACATTAGTACATTCCAGCTGTTATGGTATACTTTGGCCAGACTTCCTCTCCAACTAGCTGCAATGTACTGATTAATGAAGTTTACTAATCCTTAGCAACAAAACAGTAAGAAAACACTTACACTTGTGTAAATAAAAATCAGAAAACGTGTACAAATGTGTAATAAAAAAAAACATAAAGTTCAAGTGTAAATGTATCCAACTACTTCTCATCTTACCAAGACACTAAAAGAAGCTACACAAAATTTGGCACAAAATGTTACACGCAAACAACTTTTTACTTGTATATATAATATATATAATGTAATAACATGAAGCGCAATTATTCATTTGGGGCTTCTAGCATGTAACATGTCGGTATAGATCCTGCTGTTCTATATGGGGTGCAGCTATGTATTACTCCCAATGCAGCTTCACACAGTAGTGCTACCCTGCCAAATCCACCCGTGAATCCAACAGCTGCAGCTGGTGTGGGAATATGTGGAAGCCAGAATTGCTTGATTCTCCTTCCCATTATGCCAGCTGAGAGGCAGGGCTGGTTTTAATGTGGGGCCCCAGAAGACATAATGCCAGGGGTGCACGGAGGTTAAAGGCTTCACATTTGGGGCTCATTTTCCCAGGGCCCCATTTTTTCTAAAATTGCCCGTCTTAACAGTAAAGTCCCAAGCATGGCTTGACCTCAAGCATAGTCTGCTTCCCAGCTGCAAACAGTACACAACAGTAAAACCTGGACCAAGCCAAGAAGCCTTGAACTGCTACACACTGCCGTTATGAAGATTCAGTAATTGGGAGACTAATATTAGGTATGAGGTTAGGCGGTAGCTGAGACAGTTGCTAATGGGCAGATAACAAGCAGATCTATCTGACGTGCAAGAATTAAATTCATTCAAAATAATGCTAAACAAGGGGGTGAATATACATCATTCATCAGACCCCCTGTATATTTAGATTCTTGTATACAGCCAATCACAATTCTTTATATTGCTGACAGGTGTCACCTGATTGGTTACTGCACACAGTTAATAAAGGACTTTTTTATCAACACACTTTTGCTTTAAGAAGTGTAAGATATAAAAGTCGCTCCCCAATAATCTGCAAGCCTCTAGTTTCATTAACACCCTATCAAATCAACATGACAGAAAAGTTTGCTGTTCACTTAAGGTTTTCCAGGTGCTAAAAATTTCACAAACTAGCGAGAAGCAGTTCATGTCAAAATAAAACATGTTTAACATTCCCATATACATATTTTTAATATACAAGTTTATTTTCTCCATCTGTCCTCAGCCATAAGAATCTGACTTCTATGTAATGTCAGTCAGTTATCTAGGAGTGGAAGAAAAAAAAAATAAATAAATATGAAAGTTTGATTAAAGGAGAAGCGAGGACACTGATTCATCAAGCTGCTGGGATAGCATGCAAGGCAATGGGACTGGGAGACCACTTTAACATGCTACAGTTTATCTTTTGGTCTTTCTCTGCTAAAGTTTTACTTTCACTTACAGGTCTCCCTACCCCCTCCTTATGAATGGACAGTGAATGTAAAGCAAGACTTAGGACAACTGAGGTCAGTGGGATAATAAAGAGGGACAATGTAAAAGGGCAGAGGGACCCGAGGACATGGATCCGATAGGGGGACATGTGAGTAGGACAGAGGGACTTGGATATGAAAAAGGGACATTTGAGGATGGTAGAAGAACTTCAATATGAAAGAAGACAATTGAGGTGGACAGAGGGACTTGAATTTAAAAGAAGGACAATTGAAGATGTTAGAAGGACTTGGATCCAATAGGGCAAGGGGGCCAAACTCTGTCCCATGGGCCAAATCTGGCCTGCAAGGTCCTTTTCTTTGGCCCCTCCAAAGAATTCCAAAAATTAATTACATCTGGCCGTTATTACTCGCGTCTTTAGACCAGCAGCCTATGCGTGACCCCGTATTGTTCTGTTCTTTTGACTGTTCCATAGACACAAGTAATGCCGGGAATTGTAGTCTTGGCATTACTTGCGTCTATGGAACAGGAGGTGAGATAGCCTATTATAGTATGCTGTCGCATGCACAGAGAATCTCCATTAATTGCCTTACACATGGCAGGATACACATGAATCTCTGTTACTACCTCACATCATCATTTTCAATACATAAACATTATTCCTGTACACCCATCATGTAACACAAAGCCTAGGCAATGATCACATGGTGCCTGAATACCAGGGACATTGTGTTTGTTTCAATCCATTAAAGACTGCATAATGTAATATTTAGTGTCAGACAAACTTGTGATGCGAGAGGATGAACAACACACAATAGATTGATAGAAATTAGTCTTTTCAACCCTAAAGGGTATTTAGAGGGGTTTGTTTTTGTTAGTTATGGATGAAGTAGTAAACTTCCTCAATTTTTTCAATAAATTTCAAGTTTGACGCCCGACTTGGTCTAAGTTTTTAATTTCGGCCCTCTGTGTATTTGAGTTTGACACCCCTGCAATAGGGGGACAACTGATGGACAGAGGGACTTGGATCTGAAAAAGGGGCAATTGAGGATGGTGGAGGGACTTCAATATGAAAGAGGGCAAATTGAGGAGGACAAAGGGTTAGATGACTTGGATCTAATAGGGGACAACTGACTAGGACAGAGGATCTTGGATCTGAAATAGAGACTTTTGAGGACAACATAAGTGCTTGAATCTGAAGGAGTGACAACTGAAGGGGACCAAAAAAAAACTTGGATCTGGTATGGGACCAACTAAACAGGAATCAGGGACAGAGAAGTAGGAAATCATAGGGTAACAAATGAGGAGGAGCAATGAACAGAGGGATTTGGATTTGCTAGGGGGCTATATAGGAGGACAGAGGGATATGGATCTGAGCGAGGGACAGTCACTTTAAATTGGGGGCACATGGGGGTATTGCCTCAACCTCACACTTTCTTCTTTGAGAGTAATGAACAGGAAGTTGGCTCCTTGTAAGAAACCTTCAATAATACTATTCAATCATCATAATCTCCAGAATTTCTGCCATGAATATGGAAATGATTAAACCTATTCTTTTACAATTACATGACTACTAGCTGAACGATGGACCTAATCCAAATACTACAAGTCGAGGATTCTTCTTTTCTTCAGCAAACAAATTAACAAGCAGGCCAATTCCACGCATTTCCCAATACTGAACTCGCCACTTTGCAGTCATCACATGAGTAATGGTATCCAATCCACTAATTCATCAGATGCATCAGATTTCCACAAACGTCCCCCCATTAGGCGGGTCAATAGAAAATATCTGTTTGTAATGCATTCGTAATTTAATTCTATCACTTTTGCAGAAAGATAAATAAATAAACGCATCTTGCAATGTGTTTTGATGCTAATTTAAAGCGTTTGTTCCTATTGGAAAAACAATTAAATCATGGTTATTAAATGTGTCCCCGCAGACCAGGAAATTTACCAGTGGTGATGTCATTGGTTTTCCAACCCAACAGAAAAGTAAATAATTCTGAATTCCCATTCCGAGAGACAATTTAGCTAATTAAGCTCAACTCCGGGCTGATATAAAAAGACACCAATTAACCCAGCTTTGTAAATGTTAATCATTAAAATGTATTTTTAACACAAGAAGCTAAACTTGACCTGGTATCAACTTCTTGCAGGCCCTGTACAGCAGAGCTCAAAAAGGAAGAGGGGAAGCATAATTACATAGTTAACTTGAAGACATAAGTCCATCAAGTTCAACTACTATGGAAATTAGCATTACCAGATAAAAACCCTCTAGACATGATCCAGAGGAAGGCAAAAAAAACACTGGTACAATTTGTTCCATCAGGTAAAACAATTCCTTCCTGATCCTGTGAAGCAATCGGATTTTCCCTGGATTAACAGTCTTTGGGAGAACAAGAAGAAAACCATTTGTGCTGCAGTGTAGAGTGTGCCGATCGCAGAATATACCTTATCAAACCACTCCTATTGTGTGCTACATAGCCTATCTCTTAGATTGTAAGCTCTTTGGGGCAGGTTCCTCCCCTCCTCCTGTGTCACTGTCTGTCATTTGCAACTCTTATGTAATGTACAGCGCTGCGTAACATGTTGGCACTATATAAATACTGCTTATTAAAATTTATCCAGAGGAGACTTATAAGCAAGAAAAGGTCAGCTCCTCTGGCCAAGCAAGGCTGTGCTGTAAAGGAAATGTGTAAATCCCAGAACTGGAAGGACAGGAATACAAATCCTTTTAAAGTGTTCTGATAAATGTGATATCTAACATGACAAAACTAAAAGGTGGCTGCTGACATGAATGTTACCCCTTTGGTGCAGTTATTTTGTTGGTATGCTTCAGAAAGAACCCAAAGAAACAGACCCAAATAAGTCTCTCAAATTCTGTTTACGGAATAACCAACCTTCGCTGCGCTTCCTCGATGGAATTTTCCAAAAGATCCATCAAATGCAAAGTTCCACTTGAAACGGAGAACAACCATGCCAATGGGTTAAATACCCCTGTCGAGCACACGGATCCTTCTGGCACGGGCCAGACATTTTGAAATAGGTTTTTAATGACCCAACACATCTAGCACTTTAATCGCAGGAACCAAAGCAGACGCTACAAACCACAGCGCAGTCTGCCTGGACTGTCATAATTCATGTGTAGAGTCCAACAGCGGCAGCATTTACACCGGGGCCCAATTCCTGCCACTGGCAAATTCCTTACACAACATCAGACGACGGGGAGATGCAAATATGACAGTTTGGTCCCCCCCTTGCACAAGCTTCATCCTGAGCTCTGTAAAGAGGAAAAAACAAAATTGATGTACTGACATTTACTTTGCTTAAAGGTATTCTGCAGGCAAACAGCCGGAATCTAAATTTGCTCAGCCGACCTGTTGTGTGTCTGAGCCGTCCGTTCCCATATGGACTGCTTTATGCGGGGTCATATGATCATGGGTTAAGCAATGCCAACTCACCCTAGAAATCCCGAAAACTTTTACCCCCAGTGTCCCTAAAATATGTTCAAATTTCCTGCAACTCTTATTCACCTGACCCAATACTCCCAAATTCCTCTGATTCAGAGGGAATCTCACTCCATCACAAGGTTTGCCTGACCTTTTTAACACAGGGCCCTTAAAATAAGTTTCAGGTCCCCAGGAAACCCTTTCTATAAATACTATATCCACAATTCAGTATATTATTGTGATGGTCAGAGAGAAGAATGCCTCCTACATTGCTGTACAGCACACAATACTACGTTTGTTATACAAGGATATAGTTACTGGGTTTTTTTTTTCTTGTTGTTTGTACACAGTACCCTTTTGCTTTCTGTAATTTTTTTTTATTCTGTAGGTATGAACACTTTACAGTACAGGTAGGGCCCAGGTTACATACAAGATAGGGACTGTACGTTTGTCCTTAAGTTGAATTTGTATGTAAGTCAGAACAGGTACTTTATTTTAATAAATGCAATTAGGACGAATGTTTGTCTCAACATATTATTAGGCAGTGAGGTGTCAGTTACTGTATAAAATCCTCACTGTTATTCACAAACAACGCAAAAAAAAAAACATCTTTATGGAGCCTAGACATTTATTAACTTCTGGAGCAAGCTGTGCTTTGATATGCAAAAAGAAATAACTGCAGAGTTTCAGTTCCCAAGTTCACCCACAACCTCAGCTGTGTTTAGCAAAAGATTTCTTCTACAAGTCATGCAAACCGCACCCCCCCCCCCCCCCTTCAAGCCTCTGTCCTGCACATAGCCAGCAGGGAAGTCCCATTCATACCTAGGAGTCATTCATATGTCCTAACTCGGGAAATACCTTTAATACTTATCTTGTTTTATATACCAGGCATGGTTTTCAGTATATGCCCTTTTTTGGGGCATATGAATGCCACACAGTATTACTTCTTTTTTCTGTATGTTGGGTAAAGTTCACAGTATCTGGTCTTTTATTAAACTGTATCAAAAAAGTGCCAATATGTTACGCAGCACTGTATAGGGGTACAAATGATGGACAGATACAAACAATGGCACAGGAGGCCGAGTGGACTATGCCCAACAGAGCTTACAATCTATCAGGTTAGGTAAAGTACGACAGTTCACTTTCTTTGTTCTGTATGCAAAGTATGATTCTCAGTATCTGTTCATAATCTGAATGTGTAAACATAGTTCAGGATGCCTGATGGCGCTGCAGAATCATGACAGCATGGGCTCAGAGAAAGTAGATGAACAGATACTAGTTATTCTGCAGCTGGGAAAACTGAGGGCATCTAATGGTGATTTAAAACTACTGCAAGGAAAAACTCTGTATTGCAGCCAAAAGTGTTTATTTTATTATTTTATCTTTTAATGAGCTGGAGTTCTGCTTAAAATTGACAAAATGAACTAAAATTTTTGAATTATGTAAATGAAAAATGAAGTTAAAACTTAAAAAGAAAAAAATTGATTTTTGCAACAAAATGATCATTTAGTTCTGGCTACTCTAAAATAAAAAAAAACCTAACACAAAGAATGATTTTTTTTCCCTTGTACACCTAGAACAAAGGACCCTGCAAGCAATTTAAAAATTACAAATATACAGGTCTTAGAATTAACCTCGCTGAACCTCGATAGAAGAGAAACATAAAAAAAAAAAAAAAAATACTACAATTCTTTAATGTCCCTTGTATTCACAATGAGACGGCTATGTGGCTATTACAATCAATTCGCTTATTGTGCATTTAAACTTGTTGGAAACTCAATTACAGTAATCTTTTTTGCTTACATGTACCATGTTGCCGCTAATTGAAGGTGCCCAAAAATAAAATACAATTGCAAGCACAACATGTACATACGTCCGTGTAGTAGTGCTAACACAGACATCGAAAAACAGTGAAGAGATGCAAATTCGGCCACTTCTTAGCCCTTTGCATTGAAAGAGCTGGCATAAAAGGGGTTGACATTATATACCACCTGCAAGGTACGATTGTAAAATTGGCAAAGCTTACTCCTTTGAAAACGTGACCTCCACAACAATGCAAATTAAACAAGTTTGTAGTGTAAAAAGGGAGTCTAGGGTGATATTTAAGCAACCCCTGGTCGCCCATACTTCTTCGGGATACATATAATTTTTTTTTTCAAGGTTGATAAAGCCGCAATATAGAAACAGCAATGGCTGTAATCATTTTCGGCTGCCATTTCCCCGCACAGCGGGAAAAAACAATTTATGTATTTGGAAACCTTCAGCACCTGGAAAAAAAAAAAAAAATAGGATGTAGGTGGTCTGAACGCAAGAGCTTACAATCAAGAGGTGGAAAGCAAAGTAAGCACTAGTTTCAGTTTGATTACATTATTACAGCTTTGTGTGTATAGTTCTGGTATAGTTTGCAAGAAAAAAGTATACAAGAAATCAAATATCACAAAAATAAATTCTACTTAGATGGCTCACTGGCTAGCTCTGGCCCTTGCAGAACTCGAGTCCCGGGTTCAAATCTTGGCCAGTACAATAAAGCCTTTATTCATTAAAGCTCTCCAAGACTGAAGAAGATAGACTATCATCGGAGAGCCTGGGTGATCCAGCAAACCTGGAATTGTATCTATTCCAGGATTGAAAACATTTGCAAACTAATAGCAAATTATTTTTAAGACATATATCCAGGTTTGCTGTGTCCAACAATAGTCTATTTTCCCCAGTCTTGGGAGAGCTTTAATACATCTGTATATAGTTATTATTATTACACAGTATTTATATAGCGCTGACATATTATGCAGTGCTGTACAACGTCCATATTCATGTGACTAGCTGTCCCTCTAAAGGGCTCACAATTTAATGTCCCTACCATAGTCATATGTCATTAACACAGTCTAAGAGCAATGTTGGGGGGAAACCAATTAACCTAACTGTATGTTTTTGGGATGTGGGAGGTAACCAAAGAACCCGGAGGAAACCCACACAAAGACGGGGAGAACCTGCAAACTCCATGCAGATAGAGATCTGGCTGAGTTTCGGACTCATTCCAGGCCCAGCTCTGCAAAGGCCAGAGTGCTAACCACTGAGCCACCATGCTCTATAGAGTCTGTATGCTCTCCCTGTTTTTTCTCCGGGGACTATGGCTTCCTCGTACATCCCAATAAACATGCTTGTTGGGTTAATTGGCTTCTCCCCAAAAGGCACAAATAAACTAAAGCACAAGGTCTTTTTATAATACACCATCCCAATAAAAAGAATGTGGGCTGGTGGATGCTAACCAACAGAATGAAGACATCTACTGGCAGAAGTAATATACTGCATGGGAAATCTCTCGAATCAAGGTGAATATAACAGCAAATCATGTTAGTAGCTATTCATGGTATTTAGTTATTCTTGGCTGACGTTCAGCTTTAAGTACAGCAAGTACAATAGATGATCAGACAAATTTTCTAGATATTTCCACTCATCTAGCTTTCATAGACAGCCACAAAAAAAAAAAATACAGTGACAAATGGATTTTCACTTTTTTTTTTCTTTTCATTTGACTGGTAAACTGTAAAGTCTCCCAAATTGTGACACACCACAAGGCACAGATTGTGAGACCGCGAAGCCAAGCAAAATCATGAACAAGCTGCAGGATTCTGCAAAAGCAATTAGATTATCATCTGAAAAGTGATAAAAATGCCACAACCTCCAAAAATATGTAAATATCAACCTTGTCAATTAATTAGCGCTGGTAATTAACACTTCCGAGGCATGTGGGTGATCCCTTCCAACATGTCATTTCCTCAGTGTGTGGCCTTATATTCTCTATTTTTCTGAACCAAATTAAGATAAGAGAATATACACACATATTGCACTATTTTTTCTATCCTGGCTTTCATTAATTTCTAACACTGTTCAGTTTTATTTATTTTAACAGCAGAATTTCTGCCGAAAAGCAAGGCTAGATTTATACCATACAGACCTGAAATGGCAGGGTGTCGCAGCGTTCGTTAGCCTGATTGGCCCCCACCTCACCACCACTAAACCTAACAAGATTTTTTTTTTTTTCCAATACCCTCCGTTCTGTATATGAAAAAAAATTTTCAGCAATATTCTTGTACATAATAACAAAAAAAAAAATTATAATTTAACATGGTGGTCTTTGCAAAAGTGACCTCCTATGTTGGTGATCGGTGAAAAATTGCCCTTTGGATGGTTGGTGTAAGTATAGTTCCTTGTTACACACCCCCAGAACCCCCAGCAACCTCGAGTTAGAAATGGGTGGTTCACATCTGACAAAACTGTATCTTCTTCTAATTCTTTGAAGTGGACCTATCATCATCATCAAAAATGTATTTTTATTTAAATTTAAAAGGGAGACCCCTCCCCTTCTGTCTTTACTGCCGCAGCAGTAAAGTCTGAATAGGAAGCCCGCAGCCTCCTGGGATACAAACGTTAAAAAAAGATCTCACACGTGCACATTGAAATTGGCACTTTTCTTCCAAACTGATCTCGTGCCTACGCACCTGGTGTCCAGCCCATGTCCGGTTGAAGAAGGAAACAGGACGGTATGAGACCTACTTGACTGTAAAGGTTATTTAATTTTTTTTAGTGATAGTTCGGCTTTAATCAATCTTTATACCTTAGAAAGAATGGACTGTTTTTATTACCTTGGAAGAGCAAAGAAAAGTTTATTTTGATGCCCCTATAGAAGTTTAAACATGCCTTTGCTCTGGAGGAGTGAGCAAAATAAAAGCCATGTGTAAGCTCTAAGCTTACAGAGTCGAGTGTTCTCTTTTTGCCCATGTGGCAACTGAAAAGCCAACTGAAGAGCACCAGTTTTGTAGCATGGAAGAAAGGGTGGTAAATTAAGATTAATATTATTATTACACAGTACAGGTAGTCCCCGGGTTAATGACATCTGACATAGGGACGCCTCCTAGATACAAATGGGCTTCCCTGCTCGCTGTGTGCAGAGCAGAGGCTTGAAGGGAGAAGGGGCAGTTTTCATGACTTGCAGAAGAAATTTTTTTTCTAAACATGGTTGTGGGTGATCTTAGGGGGGTGAGCTCCTTCTGCAGGCTCTTGTTACTCTTTAAGGACCAAGACAAACTCTGTCCTAATCGCATTTTATAAAATATTGCACCTGTTGCAACTTACATACAAATTCAACTGAAGAACAAACCTACAGTCCCTATCTCGTATGTAACTGGAGGACTGCCCGTATTTATATAGCACCAACATATTAAGCAGCACTACAAAGTCCATGGCCATGTCACTAGCTGTGCCTCAAAGGAGCACACAATCTAATGTCCCTAACCATTGGTATATGTCTTTACGACAGTCTTAGTTCAATTTTGTGGGGAAGCCTATTCACACAAACACGGTGAGAATCTGCAAACTCCATGCAGAAAGTGACCTGGCTGAGTTTCAAACCTAGGACCTAGCGCTGCAAAGGCCAAAGGGCTAACCACTGAGCCACCGTGCAACCCTGTAAGTCACATGCTTCTCAATACCTACAAGTACTGGGTTTTATCTTTACTCTGGAGGGTAACAGAAGAAAAAGGTAAAAGGAGGAAAAGGTATGAGCTTATAAAGTCTGCATCATCCTATACAGCATTGAGGACATCCCACTGCCACCTCAAAAGGACCTCAGGTCACTGGCTAGAGGACAGCTCGAAAAAGGTATATATGTGCATTTTTTTTTTATTAAACTACAAAATAGAAAAATGACAATTGGAACATTGGCAAAGAAAAAAGGGGATCAGCCTAATCCTAGTGGAAATAACATCTTAAATATGCTGCAGATTACTTGGCTTCATCTTTTGTATCTGAACACTTGTTCAATGAAAGATCTGAAGCTTGGAGATTGAGAACAGATTGTATGGAAGACATCACATATGCAAATAATAACAATTATACCGCACAGTTGGTCAATATTGAAAAACAGGTACATTTACATTTATGGGAACCTGGGACCGTTGCTATAAATAAAGGGCATTTGGCAGTAAGTACAATATTCTTAATATTCAGTGGAATTGTGCAGATACAGGAATTATTGTGATAATTTTAAACTTCTTTTTATTGCTGAGTGATTGAGCACAAGAAAAGCAAATGAAATCTAACTCTATCAAGAAGAGATCTAACTAGCAATATTTATTTATGGATATGAGAAATTATCAATCTTGGAGACATTTTTTTTATTTAAATACAATAAACCTCAAACCAATAAAATGAAAATTGGCAAAGCCCAATTACTCTGCTCTAGCTCTGACTCAACAGGGGGATCGTTGGATCTCTGCAGAGAGGCCGTTGCTACCACACGAAGAACAAGGGTCATTTTTTGCAGCCTGCAAGCAGGGGACAGGCAAGGAACAGTTGTGAGACGTTTTACACATTTTGTTTTGATGCCCCTGGCAAACTGTATGTTTGATCGGGCTTTCAATAGGAATGTATCAGTAGTAAGTATAAATGTGCTAATTATACATCAATAGAAAACAAACGTTACATGCAATTGTTTTTAAAGATATCAAGTGCCTGCAAGTATTGAAGAATATATATTTTCTCCAGGACCAACTAGCTTGATCTACAGAAAAGCATCTAATTTACATGGCAGTCCTTAACTCCTGCACTGCAAGGGTCAATTGCTTATTTTTGTTGAGGGGTAAGAAATAAAATCAGTGCTCAACCCAGACATTTTTTGAGCTGGGTGGGTAGAAATTGTAGGTGGGTGGAAGCCCCTGAGTTGTGACCCAACTCATCAGTAACCACCCAAAAACAGCCAGGTGGTTGCTGAAAATTGCTGGGTGGTGCGCCCAGCTAAAAGTGGCTGGGGAGAACACTTAAAATGATACTGTGGAAGGTCAGAGGCTGGGAGAAAGCTTCACCCACCAGGGCAGTGAAGAATAAGGTTTGTTTCCCCCAAAATAATGAAGCAATGAAAACAGAACCAAATTTCCACTTTCCATTTGGCATCAGGCAAAGCTTTATTGCAGAAAATAACAAGCAATTTTGAAGGTGCACATGTGCAGCTCAGCATAGAAAGATGGGACACCCAGCACATCCTGGCTTACCCTGTGGCTGGCGTGACTGAATGAACTCCTGCTTGCCTGCGTGGAACTTACATCATCTCAACCCAGTCAATCAAGATGGTCCAAAGAGCAAAACAAGGAAGATGGTGACGCCCAACAGGGACATCACCTATCACTTCTCAAATAAGGTACCTGCCTGGTCGCAATGTTTTGTTTTTTGGGTTTAGTTCCACTCGCAGGGTGAAGTAATTGGGGTTAGGACTGCCTATGAAATTCGGGAGTGGAGTTGTGTTCATTCTTTTGGTGTAGTGTCCCACACCCTTATGTCCAGTCTGAAATTAACTCAAATTATGTTTCCCTGTGCGACAAGACCTCATCAAATCTCAGTCTGAAATGCCACCAATGCAGTAGGCTTGAAAACCCCCAAATGAATGAATTCAGCAGGTACAAATACCTTTAAGGAGAAGCTCAGATGTTCTTTAAGGACATATCTTACATATAAAAACATAATATTATTAAAGTTATAACCTTGAGTGTCTTTGACCTCCTAACACATCTACACAACTGACTCGCTCAGGAAAACGACAAGGCAGACAAGGTTAGGAGGCCAGAGCTGGGATATTAACAGGTCACCGTGCGGTCCACTTGGGAACAATTACTTTTGGTCACGGCTAAATGGACACTTGATTGAATACCTGCAAGACAGCTCACATTGCGCAGATAACAATCCTCGCGGCACTGGAAGAATTAAAACGCCTATGATTCAGCCTTTATTACTCAAATGAACCCGAGTGTTGAATAACGAAATCCTGGTCTAGGCAGCCTTGCTCGGGCCTAAATTGAAATGCCACCTCATTAAACAATAATATCTAATTTTATCTAAATGAATTTTCATGAAAGGACGCCAGACAGCGCAGGAATTTTTAAAATGAATGATCGCAAACGATACATAATTTTTAACCAAATCTAAGAGCGGGGTTGAGAGGGGGAGAAAAAACTAGGAGCAGGATAATGTCAACAGTAAATGTGGAAGGAAAATTGCATTATTGTCTCCATAAAAAATGGTTAACGTTAAATTGGAGTCATCATAGGTAGATAAAGGTTTTCCATTTACAGGCTCAACGGTGAGAAAAATAATCAAAGACACCTTCTGTCTTCTCATTCTGTGTATTTCCTTAACTTTATCACAGCTAGGTTATATATTATAAGCAGAAATGGATTTCCCCCCTCAAACCTCTAGCATCAGATATGTTTTCATGTTTTATGTGCATGCATGCTACGTAAAATGTAACCCTCCCAGTGATCACCAAACTCCCCCAACAATGCTTTCATTTGGTTTTCTCTCAAGAAGGAGGGCATCATGATTGTTTAGGCATCATTCAAGGTCACCATCCACTTCCTGTACTAAGGAGTTGGTTCAGAAGGATGCAATCATGTAAATGCCTCTGCAGATTTTGCAAATGTAAATTCTTGCATAGCATTTATGCAACCATGGTAATTGGGAGCATTCAGTATAGAGTACAGAACATAAAGTTTACATAGTTATGTTTATATAATTTATTATAGTACAGTACACCCCCAAAAGTCTCTTAATATTATTAATATATTTAAACAGTATTTTTATAGCACCAACATATTACACAGCGCTGGAAATGAAATAGGGGTTGCAAATGACAGACAGATACAGACAATGACACAGGAGGAGGAGAGGACCCTGACCGGAAAAGCTTACAATCTAAGAGGTGGGGGACTTCCAATGAAATATTGGAAATACACAGTGGAGATAGAGAAAATGAAAGAGCAGCACATGTCTGTTAGGGTTCTAATCTTAACAATCTAAGTCTAATTTGATATTCTTTTGATTGAACCACAACTTAAAGATCTCTTGTGCCTCCTAGTTTCTGGGTTAAGTGGTTTTGGCCTCCAGACTCTATATGGTATCTACAGATGTAGAATGATGCTAGGAAATGTTGCCTGGTATTTATTGTTCTTCCTATTTTGGGTCAATCATGCCTGATTGATCCTCTAACCCATTAAACTCAAAGACGAGAGGAAATAAGCTGTAGTGCAGTATGCAAGCACATTTGCCCCATAAAACTAGTATTCTGTCTACCATTTTTCTTTTATACACGTTTTGCAGTCACTCATCAAATGGATTGCTATTAGTCTTGTTCTAGTTTAGATTTAGTTGGTGTGTGTATTGTTGGTTAGTTGAAAAAAGGACCCACTGGGAGATGCAATGACTGGGTAAGGCCACCTTTACCCTGAGCTCTCAGCATGGAGCAGCATAATCACACAATCAGGAACCCTTTTTCTGTGTGTGTTTTTTTGCCATAAAAGGTAGCGAAAATGACTGAATGAAAGTCAGACAAAAACTGGTAATGCTGCCTGCTAATGAGCTATGCCGAGTTCATCTTTTGGATTTAGGTCAACCTTTAATACAGATGTGTCAAGCACAAGGGGAAAATGGCGGGCCAAGTGGGATTAATCAAGAAGGGGCCACTCTATATCTATTGTGGGTCATATGACTCTAGAAGTAAATAAGGAATATTTGGTAACTAGGATTACAATAAAAAAAACACAGATTATAACATTTTTGTGCCTGAGAATGGGTCCATAAAACATGTCAAATATTCAGCTGCAGAATTATGTAAAGAAGTGTAATCTCTATCCACTGGAAAACAGCCTGGGGTCTTATTCGGTTGAAATTCTTGAACTGGCAGAGGGCCACAAATAAGGAGCAAAGGCCAAAAATCATCAGCTTGACACGCCTGCTTTAATATGATGTACAGTCTCATTGAGTAAAGTGACCCCCATCTCCACAAGAGAGAAACAAAAGCACGATGAAAAAGAAGGTTTATGCTTGTCTTTATGAAGAGAGCTGTGTTAAATCTTCACCTTCTTGAAGGGCTCAAGGCATTGTTGCCATCCAAGTCTTCTAGGCATATCGAATAGGGTGTCCCCGATTTGTTAATTTTTATGGATAAGTCTCCAACATATTACACAGCGCGGCATAATAAATGGGGGCTGCAGATAAAGTTGCATACATAAAAGTGCAAACTATGAGCTAGGAGAACAGGATCCTGCTCAGGATCCAAGTGTGAAGGAGCCTAGAATCTAATACATAGGGGAGAGGAAATGGTGGCCAATTACATATGGTGAGATAAGGAGAGAGGAATGGGTAGGCAAACTTGAAGAGGTAGGTTTGGAAGGCTTTTTAAAATGTAGAGAGGGTATGAGCAAGCCTAATGGAACAGATAAAAGCAAATCAAGAGTATGGGAGCAGCCCTAGAGAAGTCTTAGAACCATGCATGGGAAGAGTTTATAAATGAGGAGGTCATGAGCTGCTAAATCACTACAGTCTCCTGTACCGATTTTGAGGTAAGCCAAAGGAACCATAGAACCCTGAATGGGGCACCCTTGTATTTTTACTCTAAATTTAGGTTTAATAAGCAGTAGAACAAATATTATGAGACATAAAAAATTGCAACTATCACCATTATTTTCATTTTTTCTACCATCCACGCATTCCATATATTCATCTATCCATTTATTCTTCAGGATGTCTGTTTTCAGAAGATCTTTTGAGATACAGGAGTGTTAGGTAACCCTCACACATAAGATGTGTATTTTTACATGAGCAAAAACATTTTTAAAAAATTGCTCAGAAAGCTACAGAGTTAAAGCTAAGGGGACCCCTAGGTGCCTTCACAAAGCCTTGTTATGTGAAAAGGTGCTGACGTTTTGTTATGAGATAAACAGAGCTTCATGCTTTAATGCCCCGGTTTCACTCGATGTCATACATTTGCTGTAGCAGAGATAAAAGTAAGAGGTCTAGTATGGAGCACTAAATGTTTTCAGATACAGGAAAGTTCTAAAAAAAAAAAAGAAAAGACAAAAAAGTGCTTACCTAGGACTCTACGTAAAGATAGCCAGTTGGCAGACAACAAAAATATTCCTAGAAGATTTGTGCATTTCATAAAAAAATCTAAATTTTTACACGTCTAAAAAGCTTGCTGGGGTCCATCAACTTGCATGTCAGATACCCTGGCAGATAAAGAGCTAGCATTCAAGTGAACCTTTAAAACATTGGTCACCAACCTTTTGGACCTAGCGGACCACTAAACCCATGGAATACGGACTGCGCATGTGCGGGGAGCCATGTGTCAAGGGAAGAAATTTCACCCAGAGTGATGTCATGATGCCAGAACCAGCCCATTCTCCCATCGCAGGCTTAGACCTGCTTGCTAAAATCCGGGGGATGGGGCAGTAGCGCAGAGCTGTGGAAGCAACAAAAGTTGTGTCCACAGCCATGCGCTACTGTCCCTCAGGATGTTTAGCAAGCAGATCCGAACCTGTGATGGGGGAGTAGGTGGGTTGTGTCCATATGGAAGAGTGGACCACTGGTTGGCAACTGCTGCTTTATAGTGTTTCCATTCACTCCTCACACTGCAAGCAGCTATACGTCCTTTGTAAGAATGCATAGGAGGGGTGGTGGAGCTAGACCAAAACAAACATTATCAAAACACTTTTAGAGGAGGAAAGGGCCATGACATGCAAGTAGGTAAGGGTGTGTGTAAAGGAAAGGGACTCTAAAGCAGTCCAATCTTCTGCAACCATTTACTGATTTTTATAGAATTTAACTATTTTCTCATCTAAGTTAGGTTTGGAATGGCGCATTTTGAACAGGATTTTCAAAGTCTGATAACAAGTTACAGGAATACAAGAAATTTTTTTGTAATGTTGAATATTCAGTCCACTCATGAAGGACATAAAAAGCTAAGGCAAAATGAGCAGTTGAAACAGCCTCCTCATTGAAGACCTGACCGGATCTTAAGTTTAGCCTAAACATAAACCATTATTTGTCTATCACACATATCCTCTTCCTGTCTGGACTCTAGAGAAAGGCCACAATGAAAGTGATAAGCTACATCCAACAGCTCTTTTCCACACTACAACCTTCCCCTCGGATGACCAGGAAGACGTTCCACACAACAGTGAAAGATATTAGTGAAGTTATTAGTGCCAGATCCTCACCGCCTATTCCACAATGCGGAGTTGAGTCAATTAACAGACAGGAAGGAATGGAGGTGAGAAGAAGAGGCGGCTTTTGTGTGCTCTCATCACCAGCACTTTCCTCCTGAGCACTAAGGGTTGGAAGCTGAATAAAGCTTCCCGGCAGAGGACTAAGTCCTGGTAATCCCCCTAATAATGTACATGGTTTGTTGATGGTAACGCTTTGTTGGCACTTAAGGAACCCTATTTTTACTTTAGTTTATTTGAGAACATTAAAAAAGAGCTAGGATATTTAGAAGAGCAATTCCCAGCTTGTATTTAAAGAGCACCTGTAATGTGGAAGCTGCCAAAAATGCAAGCAGAGGACAAATGGGCAGCCACCAGTACTGTTCCCTGTAAATTATTGTTTCTCCATTACTGACCTCTAATACTGGGATCCACATCGGTTCCCAGTGCGAAAGTTGCTGTTTTGGTAAAGGCAGAACATTGCTTGCTCATGTGAGAGCTACCCCTCTGATGACTATTGATCTGGTGCCTGGTGGCGGAACAATCAAGAAACATATGGGAAGCTAAAGGATGCACAAATCTAAAATTTAGGAAAGGAAAAACAGAAAGATTCTTGCAATAAGAGTCCTCAGGTACAGCTTCATCTCCAGCAAGGAAAACGGTGAGCAGCACAGTAGTGATGTCACTAAAGCTCATTCCAAAACTGGTTGGACTATCTGCTGCAAGTAACATTGCCTTATATCATCTGAATCTGCAGCCTAATTTGTTTCTTAGGCAGAATTCAAGACAAAAGAACCAAATGATCAAGTGGCAGGATGACACTACAAAAAAAGTGTCTAAAAAAATGGTGGTGGCAGAATCTGGATCACCGTTATTCACTAACAAAAGAGGAAACATTGGAACACAGGACAGTAGCCCGAGAGTAAAAAGCAAATAGATAAAATGTGGGGGGGACAGTAACTAGAAGTTGGTATGGGGTCATATTAAGCACCTGAATCCCCATGATTTTGATCTCTATACGAAAATTTCAAAATCTGTCCCCCTAAGTACTGCTTCTTCTTATACTACAACAACAGGAGGCTACATTTAAAAATCTGCTTGCTTTTTATCCCATAAGGTGCACAGACTGAAATTAAAAATCTGATATTTTAACTCTTCCCCACTCTATTTAAAACTGGAATATTTAAATACTAGTCTAAAGTTTAGTTTTAGATGCAGGCACCTCAAGTTTTCTGCAAATAAGTTTGTTCAAAAAGCTTGGGAGGTGCTCTTATTATGGATGCTTGATTTGTTTCCATTAACACCACCATTCACAGAAGAACAAAGTAAACAAAGATCATAGGTGAAAGTGAAGCTCCTAAATGCAGAAGATAAAGACTCTTTTTGGATACCATCAGAGCCAGGTGCTGCCAGTGTTGTTAGTACTAAATATCTTTCTTATTTTATAAACGTGGGCAGTTTTGAAAAGAAAGGCACGATGCCCATGCATGCAATGTTTTTGCATTCTTCTACAACAAAACCCAATTTCCCCCATCTCCTATAGAGGAAGACATGAACGTAACATCAACCACATACAAAAAAATGACATAAATCCTACTTCGGGTAACACCAATATAGGAATATGATATGCATTTCCAACACTGTTTGCTATGTTGTGTGTGGTTACCTTGAAAATGCCACAGAGGCACCACAATCATAGGAGACATACAAGACAGGAAGATGTATATACGCAAAGAACACTGTAAACAAGATTGTGCAGTGCTAAGGCACAGGTGTTTCATCAAAGAATGCTATTTTTGAGTTATTTATAAGTACACAAGAATTCCCCTAAAATAAGTATGTAGGTGACTTGATATAAATCTTTTTTACCCCTAAGAAAAAAACGAACATCTCTAAAACTCATGTATTTTGGATTTGATTGTTGAAGTTATATAAATTGTAAAATTGAAGCTGTATTTGAATTTATATACTGACATTAGATTTTCATTATCTGTACAGCAGTACCCCAGCATCATCCAGTGACCTGTCCTGCCTAAATGGCCAACAGTTAACAACTGCTGCAGTTTCATATGGGGAAGATGCAGCGGGGAAACTCCTGCATGTCCTCCCTCATCTCTCTTCATAGTAAGAAACAATGCTCAATCATTCCTAATGTTGCTAATATTTCACAAACGATCATTATCAATAATGATAATGTAGCATCCGTACTTGGCTTCATTCTAAAGGGACCCCACCTATCAAGTGCAGAAAAATGACTCCAGTTTATATTTACATGATTTATTCATAGTATTTGGATACAGTGAAAACCCATACCTAAATTGTATTAATTTCTGTGTCTCCCCAGTGTTCTTTGCTAAACTATTCAACCACCCACACGCTCAGATATCTAAAACAAAATGGCAAAGTAATCTGTATTTCAAGATAAAAACTAGGTACACATATCCCTAGATAACATAGGAGGTGTGCACAGGACACCGGAAGCTGGATATTTTTGCACTTGTCAAACAGATAAAAAAATGTTCCCAATGGTATATATGCCAGATCAAAAAGGAACGAATAAGAGAATAATAAAATCCTTATTAGGATTTACATGCACAAAAAAAATAGATTAAAAAAAAACACAATACAAAACATAAACTGGAAAGATACAAGACGAATTGTCATAACTTTAATTTTCAAACGTGTGACACTTGTACAAGAAAAATAGACAAACACAGAGATTTATTTAACTATGCCTGGAGGTGAATCCTTCAAACATTCAGGTTTTAAACTGTCAACTTAGTTAAATCATGTCAACTGTAAGCATCAATTATTTCTTTTAAAACACATTAAAAAATAACACACATTCTTTTTTTCTTAGAATAGGTAAGAGTTAAGATAATCTACTGTTTTGTTTTTTTTTGGTTTTTTTTTCTGTCCAGAGGTAATGACAACATTTTAATATTTACCCTCACATTCTGTCTCAGTGAGAATGCTCATTGGGACAATAAAGGGGGTAAATCTTTGCAGGTAGGGTAAACAGCCAAAAAACGCAACACATTCTCAAAATATTTTTCTTCTTTATGCAAACTGGAAAACATGCCCTTGCATACAATTTTATTTTACATTTTTGCAAAATGCACAAAAATTCTAAAGTTTTAAATCATGTCAATTTCAAGCAAAACAAAACAATATTAATATGAATATAATATATATAACAAAAAGAAAAAAAAAAGACATATTAAACTTTAATTGCAGAGGATAGATTCACTTTCTTCAGTGGACAAAGCCAAGTTTCTTAGCTGAAGTTTAAAATATATATAAATATTAAATTAAAACTTCAAAAATAAAAGCACGGTGGCTCAGTGCTTAGCACTCTGGCCTCTGCAGCGCTAGATCCTTGGCTCAAACCCTGGCCAGGGCATTATCTGCATTAGGTTTCTCCCCGTGTTTGTGTGGGTTTCCTCTGGGTACTCCAGTTTCCTCCCACATTCCAAAAACATGCAGTCTGGTTAATTGGCTTCCCCATAAAATTGGCCTTAGACTGTATTAAAGACATATGACTATGGTAGGGACATTTGTGAGCCCCGTTGAGGGACAACTAGTGACATGACTATGGATTTTGCAAAGTGCTGTGTAATATGTCGGCGCCATATAAATATTGTATTGTATATTAATCTTAAAAACTTCAAGAACTATGATTCCAATTAGCTAGTATACTTTTTGTTCACTTTTAGACTTTTACTTTGTGCTTGTAGTACTTAAATGAAAAAGGTATATATGATAAAAATGATTAAAAGGAAACAAATAGAAAAACAAAATTGGTTTACTTACCAAAGTACCATCCACTAGTATTTAACAAAACAAGAAACATTTTATTTTCAAAATGTTTAATTTTGTTTTGCATTACATGAAAACAGTAAAAGAAATATAACACAAACATGACTACTAAATGCTCTGGCTTATGGACCAAATGTGGTTTTTCTACCAGAAACAAGACATAAAACATTCACAATTTCACATTAAGGCTACAAATGTTCCCAATTCTTGCTGGTATTCAACAGGGACCCTTTGAAAGCTCCCTGAAAATACATTGCTATAGGATCTGCTCTCTAGCATTTTATGGCAAGCGCGGAACTCCCAGAAAACAAATGTTCTGGGGTGGCCCACTGAGATAATTGTATGTAATGATATGTAGGAGACGGAGCTTTGGTTTCTGGCTTGTGCTCCTCAGTCTGGCTGGGATGAGTCATATGTCAACATCTGCTTGTAGGCTCTAGCGCAGCGTTCAACACATCTCAGCTTACTTAGTCACTGGTGGTCCGATGTGGTGCTCCGTCTCAATGGGGAAAGGGATGACAAGAATGAGGAGCAGCTGAGACGCCGCCGCAGCTTCTGACTACTGCTCGGCGCTCCGTGAAATCTATTCTGAGCAATTGGAGGGCCGGGGCAAGAAATTTGGTATGTAGAGCATCTGCTGGCCTCATGTATGGGTTAGCTATCCATGCAGTGGTTTAAAGACCAGATGCGTTGGCAGCTAGGGTTACTGTAAACTGTTTTTGGGCTGATGAGGCTAAGTGAGCCCATAAATAAGGAGAAAAGCGTTGCTCATGGCCATCATTACCAGATTCTACATCAAGCAGGGATCATGGTGATGTCTTCATCAGTCAATGAATGCAATCATTTTATGGCCAATTGTATGTTACAAACTAGATGCATTTGACAAAACTGGCCATACAATAGTCAAATCTTGCTCCAGTTAAAATACTTTATTTTATATTGGATAAACAGTGAAGGATTGGCACTTCGTTAGGTATTAGCTATCCCTGCCATTACGGAGGAACTATCCCCAGTGTTCTCCCCAGTCCATTTAGCTGGTCGCACCGCCCTGAATGTTTTAGTAACTGCCCAATGTGTTTGGGATGGTTGAAGATTTGAGAGTTAAGCTGCATGCACACGTGCAATTATTGTCGTTGTAAAGGATCTTTCACGATCCTTTCTAATAACGAAGGACTGCACGATGCATGAACGAGTGCTGTACATACAGCACCGATCTGCTCTAAGGAGAGGGGAGGGGGAGAACGATGGAGCAGCACTCTGCTGCCTGCTTTCCCCCTTCCCCCTGTCCTTCGTTCGTGGATCCGCCAGGAAGGTCCTTGGAACAATATACGACGGGCGTTGTACACACGCAAGATTCTGGTTCGCTATCAGCCCTGAGCCGATTATCGGGCGAGGACCATTGGACGTGTGTATGTAGCTTTAGGGTATAATACAGGTGAGCATCACAAAGTTGGGGGGGGCAGTATAAAGATTTATAGGGGTTTCTAGATACCTATGGCTCAAACAACTGGGAACACAAAATGTGATACATGTTGGCCTGCCTACTACTTGATCACTCAGCTGCAGCTTCTTTCTCCCCACCCAGCTGAAAAAAAATTGGGAGAACACTGTACCCCCTTGAAATGGTTGAATTTGCCTCAGTTAGCTGATTGACAAAGTTTGGGTCAAACTTGTCAATGGCCCAAAGTCAAACACCAAGCCTACACCCTTCTACTGACTTTCCTTATTATGGAAATCTGCTTACTATAGGTCATTCCTTGCCCCAGTAATGACCAACACCCCACTATTTGTTGTGCAGCTATTACAGAGACAAAAATTGAGGGAGAGTAAAAAGGTAACTATATAAAAAAAAAACTGTGAAAAAAGGCCTTGTAACTCTGCTCAACCAGTGATCCAAACAGCCCTGACACACTGCACAGCCAGGTCCTGGCCAGACTGCACTGCAGATAAGCAACACAGCCTGGTCTATCATCACTTTGCTTCCTTATCCAAGAAAGATCCATGTGTTAGACAGGCAGCACAGTAGAACTGAAAATAACCCATCTTAAAATCAAGGTTGTACAAAAGGAGGCTATAAAAGGCTGATGTCATTGTATTTAGCAGAACTTTTAAAAAATGCATTTAAAGCATTCCCCCAAAAAATGATACCCCAGTTATAGGGAGAAAAAAGAAAAAATGTGCAGTGTAGGCTATAAAACTAACCTTCAATCCAAAGCTACATCTCTTGCAGTAAAACTAGATATCCCTAGTCTTTCAGGCTACATGACAGCCACTGCCATGCAACCCCTTTCTCTGAGCCTAGGTTGTCAAAGACACACCCACTGGGTGCCATCATGCCAGCCTGGGCTCAGATTTCTACTGCATAGAACGATGCCCATGTGCCATTACTTTTTTACTTTTTTAAGGGATGATAAAAAGGATGGTGATGGGGTTAATTATTAAACTGGAATAACTAGTCCACATCTATATCTGGAGTTCATATTTAACCTCCGATTTGAAATGCATTTAAATAAATAAAATTAAAAAAAAATAAAATAAATCAATACAAGTGGACAGTTTGTTCTAATGCCACCTCCTCCCACTCCACTGTCCCTGGCATGGCCGTTTGGTAAAAAAAAAAAAAAATCCCTACATGGGAGGAGTTCCTTCATCTCCCCCACCAATAGAAAGTCTCCACAGATTTACTGCCAACTCTATTAGCTGGTGCACAGTTTTCCAAAAAATAAAATTTGCAAACTCGGCAGGACGTTCCAGGAAAGAGCATGGCTGTATAAACGCTTGGCGGATAATAGGATGCCGACGCAACGCCAGGCCAAACAAAAAAAAAAAAAAGAGCGAGAGTGGGATGAGAGGAAGTTTATTTGTCAATTTCATGGAAAGACTGAAAGGCGGAATGCGTTTTCAATTCCCACTGATACTAATTCTCCTTCTGCTGGCACATAAAAACTCGGGACGCCTCGAGCTAAAATTTGTCTGGAAAAAAAATTGCAGGAAAGGGTGTGCACTTGGGCGATCTTCCAACACACTTATACAAGCCTTACAAGTGCGCGAGCTGGCAGACGAAATGTGCGGGACAGAAAATATTAAGATGAGAAAAAAAAAACACAGACGAAAAGAAAATAAAACAAAAAGGGAGTTGCCCTATTTTCTGCTTTCAGCAATGTTTTCTATCTACGTGAGGAAATAAAAAGAGAGGTGTGACTGTAAAAAGGCGATCGCATTGTTCTGGGACAGAAAGAAAAATAAAGTCATCTGTTATTTCTACCTTCGGTGATTAAAAAGAATATGCCAGACAAATTACATCCCAGCCAAGAGCCGCTGATGGAAGAAATGATCTTGTTGCCTGCAGAAACCAAAATCTCCTTTCTGCTCCAAAATCTGCTTTCCTTGGGGAGGGCAATTGGTAGACTCAGAAAGACTTAGGGCCCTTTCACAACCAATGGTGGAAAACCACATGGTCTAGCGACCCTGTGCACAGCAAACTGTCCGGGAGAGGCAAACCATTGCATCAGCAGCCACGTTGGTGCAAATCTTCCAACAGCAAACATCCAGCCAGGGAACACATGTGCAAATTATTCCAAACCATAGTTGAGCCTGGGGCAGATATTAGAACTTCCCACAGGTCTGAAATGGCCTAAATTCTTTTGACTTAGTTAAAATAAAAAAATGTAATCCTACTGGTTGGCACAAACAGTAATTGCTTGGACTGATGCTTAGGACCAGTTATGCACAGCATCCAAATACCAGGCTTCATTAAAAGGATGAGATCTAATTGGTTGGTGTGATCCCCTTTCCAATATCCCATAGTGCAGTACAGGCAAAAAAGAGGGACTGACCAACTAATATGAGCAACAATCAAATAATGAGGAATGTTAGGTATGAATATCACTCTACTAGGTATATGAAAGAGTATTGAAGCTGCAGGGTCAGCCAGGGATTTTCAAGAAAAACCACCAATGGCTTCCATTTTCCTCCTATCACAGGTTGTCTTTTATTTTATATTTATTTTAGAAAAGTAACCCCAGCATAGATAGTGTCTTCCAATCTGCCTTCATAACCTTCCTTTTATGGTTTGCTTTTTTTTTATAAGGACTTTCTTTGGTTAGAAAAAAAAAGAAGAATTAAATATTCTCACCCAGTCCCTGGGGGATCACCAACCTGCTAACAGTGACACCTGGAGGTTAAGAATGTGTACTACACTCAGAATAATAGATTTAGCATAACAAACTATGGAACTCTTATATTCTCCAATAATCCAGACTCATCCCACCAGAAACTGTATTGAAAAAAAAAATCTTTTTTTTACATCATCTTTTTTTTTTTAATGATCTTCCACCAGGGCCAGAGATACCATAGCTCATTTCTGTAGTGGTGGGTGGTTCTTTAGTCCAACCCTGAACAACACTTACATGTCATTGCATTCAGTGCAGTAGAACTGTACGCCCACATTGGAATTATGACAAAACCCACAGGGTGTCTAGGACAATCTCAGCTCCCAGGGAATTCCTTGAATAATCCTATACAGCCACATATTACTCAAGATGAATGCCTTCTGCTGGAGGAATGGGACCATTGTGGAAGACATTGCCAGATTAAAGTTAGGTATTGCAGCAAAATTTAATGTCAGAGATTGCATTGGTGGATGATGCCACTGACCCACATTCCCTGTGACAACAGTGTGCAGGTTTAGCGACTAAGCATTCCGATTTGAGTGCAGCAACAAAAGAGAGGCCCTATGCTTCGCTATACCTCTAAGCCCTGATCTTTAGAGCAACAGAACAAGGAGAGTGTGGCTGGGTGAGTATACCTGGCAAGGGGATAAAATGATCTTATTCTGCTAAGTGATAACGTCTCTATTTCTGCAAAGACTTTTTTTAAGCATAGCTGAAAAGGAAACAATGCTTTACATGTGAAAAGGTGAATAGAGCGCCACCTACTGGCTGAATATAAAACTACATAATAGGCAACACTTAATTTTACTCAAATTTAATTATTTTTTTTAGACCCGACTATAAGTAAATATATGTATAAAACCGCTAAACATTCATATCTAAAGGACCATGTACACCTGCCTTGTTTCACAATAAATAAGCTAAGAATAAAATGATACAAATGTAAACTATTCACACTGTTTGAATCTTTGCCCCATGGACAGTACAGGAAAATTAGTGAATCTGGATGCTGCGTTATGTTCATCCAGAGTCTAGGCTTCACATATGCTGCTTCTGCTGCAATAAACTCACTTTGTAATTTGCCCATGTCGGGCAACCACCAACCTTAGCAATGTGGGTGCGGTGAGCCAAGTAATTATGGGATGAGCGAGCAATTAGAGCAAGCACGCAGTCTGTGGTCATCACCAACGCTAAATATTCACTCATGCCATTTAAAGGGAAACTATAGCATGCAAGACAGTGCACATTTATTACTTTTTGTAACATTTAACTAAAAAAAATGCTTTATAGTTTTTCCCTTTTAATGGTTATTTGTATATCAGGTAAATTGAATAGCGATTCTATCAATCACACCGACAACACCTTTTTTTTATTGTGGTGGTGGACATGGACTTGGATACAACACAATACAAAAACAAATATGAATCCATCTCTGTCCCGTAACACAGATAGGGATCAGTAGGGGGAAGGGGGTCGCAGGTTCCAGTCTTTGCCACTATGAAAAAAAAAAAAACATGAAAACTGAACGACAGAAAAATGTAGTGACGCAGATTACTATCACGTTCATCTCTTCATTTGCTCACCAGACGCGCAGTGATAACATTATTGCTTTTTTTATTGTTAACTTATCTGCTGCGGGTCAGGTTGACCCAAGGTCTGCAGACAAAGCTGAAGGTGAGCGGGACAATAGCGGCACTGTATAATTCTCCAGAGGAACGCATATGGAATGGCACTCGGATGAGTAATGGTGGAGGCAGCACCTCATTGTCGGAGACAAATTAGCCAGATTCCGATGCCAGATTTTTTTTAGCTTAAAGAGAACCTGTCTAACTTTAAAAAATGCAGGTGAAAGCACCTACCCATAAAACTGAGCAGCAATGTGTGTACAGCACTCACTTCCTTTCTTGTTGCCAAAATTGATCATGAAAGATGGTTTCCGGTGCCAGAAACTTTAACGTATGTTGTAACGTTAACTGTAGGCAATAAGAGATCTTCTCTTCTCGAAGTGTCTCCGTACCCTCTGTGCTGGCCCGGCTCCTCCACCCCTCCTTCCCAGGATACAAAAAGAAACTAATAGCACATAACCTGATGAAGCTTTGAGTCTGCTAGGGCTCACAACATCATATCCAAGATGACAAGACAACATCAAGCAGCAGTCTTAGGGCTATTTCAAACCTACAGTTGACTACAGCTTTTTGCAGCAGGCTCAACCGGGGTCCCAAACGCTGCCACTCAAGTGAAGGAGAGCAGTAGTGAACTATTTAGTGAACTATTTTTTGCCCTATAAGACGCTCTGGAATATAAGACGCACAAAATTTTAAAGGAGGAAAATCTAGAAAAAAAAAAGATTCTGAAAGATTATTCCCCTTCTGATCACTCATGTGCCATTCAAATTCCCTTTCTGATCACTCTATGCCTTTCAAATTCCCTTTCTGATCACTCTGTGTCATTCAAATTCCCTTTCTGATCACTCTGTGCTTTTTTTCCACTGTACGGCAGTTAGGACAGGGAACAGCAGGTGGCGCTGTCCCGGTTTCTTTCGCTCTGCTTTACAGACAGGAGAAGACACGTGCTGCTGCCAGAGAGAAGAGAAGACAAGACGCTGCTGCAGCCAGAGACACACGCAGGATCGGGTGAGTATATTATTTTAGTTATTTTATCACGCCTTTGTCGTATAGGACGCACTAACTTTTCCCCCCCAGTTTTGGGGAAGAAAAAGTGCGTCTTATACTGCAAAAAAATACGGTATCTATCTTTGTCTTATATCAGAGACTATATATTCGTTTTAGATTGATATTATTAGAGATATTTGTTTTATTATATTTACTTGTGCTCAATTATGGTCCCAACCGCTCCCAAACAAGTGATTGAGAACAGTAGTGGACTATTTTGTGCACATGGCTGTGTTGGATTTCCAAAAAATAACAAGCCACTATTTCTCCTGTAGAGGCTGAACTGCAGGACAGCCACAACCATGTGCAAATTATTTACCTGCTGTGTGATTTGCTGCTCCTGGGCACACAGCAGCAGTTTGCTAGGCGGCCAGGAGGATCCAACTACACAATTTTTCACTGAGCAGTATGAACGAGCCCAGACGGCTTTAGGGTGTCTACAGAACATAAAGGTGCAAACAAGGTCTTATATCTGCAGGGCGATTTTGACAATATATACACATAACGTCATTTAGTGGTGTCAACCAATGAAAACCTAATTGTTACTAAATAAAATATTCAGTCAGCTAGACATTTAAATAAAACGTCTCCATCATTAAAATCTTACCTCCATATTCCTGTTATATCAGTTGTGCAATGCGTCTAAATTTGTGCAGTTAAGTAGGTGCATGACCACACCTAGAGGTGCACTCTAATAGAACAGATCTGAATACACAGCACTAATAGATTTAATGCCACATCCCTGAACCAGTACAGTATAAAATTAAATATTACCCTTCGTATAGATGGGCAAAGAAACTGGGATTTCAGCGGCAACCAAACTAAAATATATTCCCTGATATAAAACAAAAATAAAAATACCTTACAATAGTTGATATTCCACAGTGCAAAACAAATTCCTGCAATCTTGAGTCAACATTTCAAACAAAAGGATCAGCAAACAGTATTTTTCCAACACGTTACGCAGAAATTCTTCTTTCTCAGGGGATAATTGGATGATCACAAATTGATATCAATTGCACTATAATGAATAAATAGATAAATACTAAGGTAGGTTACCAGGCACATCTAGGTAACAATAGTAACAAATCAATCATAAATACATAATTTACCTTAATAACAGAGTATCATAAAGAAATTCTTCCCTGAGGAAGGAGAATCTCTGTGAAACAAGTTGGACAATACTGTTTGTTCATGACATTGACTGACCTATTGACTCCGGCAAGAAATTGTTCTACTTTATGGATTGTCCAACGTTGTAAAGATTTCTATCTTATATCAGGAACTATATTTTAATTTGAAATATTATTAAAGATATTTTGCCATTAAAATCACTTTTTTTGCTCACTTATATAAAGGGTAATATTTCATTTTATGCTATCTAACAGATCTGGTCAGAAAATCCCCATTCCTGTCCCCAATACAAATCTGTGAGGGCCCATCATATGGTGTTTGGCCATTATCTATGCATGGTAACACAGAGCATTGGAGTTGTAGGACAGGAAATGTAAAATAGGGAAAGAAATGAAAGCTTTTCTAGTAAAAATCAGTTTCAGCTGAGGTTTTAATTGGGCCTTCAGCCCGAAACTGGCCATACACAGACGAAAGAGGCCACCTGATCCTTAGGAACAGAAAGATGATCAAGAGGTGTGTCCATCCATTTGGGAGCCATAAGGGAATTCAGCCTGCAAGGGCCTTCACCTATTAAGACATTGGTTTTTTAAATAATGGTTTAAATCAAAATGGAGCCCCGTGCATTTTGAAAAAGAGCCCCCAAATTCACACAATTTCAGCTTCCTGTCCTTTTGTCAATTGCGGCCTTAAAGCGTACCTGAACTCAGAATTTTCACTTTACATAAAAGGGTAGAAAACCCTTTTATGTAAGGTATAAATTCTGTTTGTTTTTTTTTTTTTTTAATGAGAGTGCAAAGCCTCCCGAGAAACTAACGTCACGCATCCTGGGAGGCTCCTGATCAAAAATTGTCAATCTCACGCATGCGCAGTGAAATCATCAAGTTTTTTTTCCCATCTACATCATCCGATCTCACACCTGTATCGGGTGACGTAGTAAGAAGAACCCGGAAGATGAGGAGAAGATGGCGGCATCCGAAGACGGATGCCAGAATGACGCCTGAGGCCTGTCACAGCAACCTGGAAAGCTGTCATCTTCCATTACTTATAGCTATCAGCTTATAAGTTTATTCAATGACTACCTACACATTAACTCTGCATGAGCAGAATGATTCGGTAGAAAAATTTCATTCAACAACTACATACGTTCTCACTTTATCCCCTGAAGAAGCTTATCAGCAAAACGTGTCGGGATTGGGACAGTTACCTGCTTATGGAGCTTTTCTAGTTGTTTATGTATAGATGACAAGCATCATTCCCATGACACATTTATTGGGGTTTCCTTTTTCTTTTGAATGTATTTGACTATGATTTTCATTATATATTCACTTGATGCTTCATTACAATTGTACTTTTGACTTAAAAACCCCTGTCTTCTTTACTCTATTTTATTTCCAATTACTTTGGGGTTGGTATTTAATCGACAAACTATAGAGGATGGGTGTCATTCTCCTTAGTTACCCTTTATTTTGTGAACACAAACTGGACCAAAAAGTAATGCAAACTTAGCAATTGTCCAGGGCCCCCACCGTCTCTAGGACCCTATTGTTAAAATGGCAGGAAGCTAGAATGCTGTACATCTGAGCAACCCCACATTTTCCAGGGCCCCAATTTGTCCAAAACTATGCCTGAACAACAGGGAGTTTACACAAATAATAACAATCCTTTAGTTTGCAGAGATCTTATATGACATATCTCAGTTTATAAAACAGATTGTCAATTACAATGGAATGTTCATCCATCCCATGGGGAAACAGGAGATGGGGGGGTTACCGTGCATGCATGCCAAGCCTAATTGTTTACACTCACAACAAACTTTGGAGGTTGCTAGGAGACCGCGAGAAATAGGATTATAGAATTAAAAATACAAGAATGAAGAAATAAACACAAGCTTAATAAATAAAAAAGTGTTTTACAGAATAAACAAAAATATCACAATCCCACATGACATTCTGAAACCTCCAGACAAGTCTATGAAAACACCTTTAATCCACCTATGCTTCCTTTTAAAAGTCATAAAATGGTTTATAGCTTTTCTAATCACCTATAGGCATTAAAAGAAATCTGCATACCATGTTGTCATTTATTTAGGAAATAAAGCACATATGTGTTTGATCTCCACATTTACCTTTTAGCTAGAGCTGCTCCATAGCTAACTAGTTTAAAATATTTTTTTGTACCCAAATTGCTTTAAAATGTTTTTTTTTTTAGTGAAAATCCTGCAATTCAGCGATCGGCTGAAGAGCTGAGTAGACACACCCCTCATCTTAGGTTTACTGAAGCTTCTGTCCCCCACTTTTCTAGGACAACAGAAAAAGGTCAGAGACCTACCCTAGGTTCTTGTGAGTAAAGTAGGTAATTTTTACATTTTTATTCCAATTTATTTTTCTTTACCTGCCTGCACTCTGCCTTTGTTTAAGGTAATGGGCATGGATGGTTTTGGACAAAATGGGGCCCTAAGTAACCCCATGTGTTTAGCTCTTCGATCCCCTACCATTCTGTTAATGAAACCCTGAAGAAGGGGAGAAATTGCCTAGTTTGACCTATCCTAAAACTGGGCTCTGGGCAACCCCAGGTATTTAAGCTTTGTGCACCCCGCTATTCTGGTAATTGGGGCCCTGTAAAAAGGGAGGAATTGCCCAGTATGACCCTAAACTGAGCTCTGGTCAACCCCAGGCATTTTATCTACTGGCACCCATGCCATTCTTGTAATTGGAGTCCGGGCAAAGTCAGCTATTGCCCAGTTGATCTGCCATAAAACCAGGCCCTAAGCAACCCCAGGCATTTCAGCTCCTTGCACCCCTGCCATTCTGTTATAGGAGCCCTGGAGAAAGTGAGCAACTGCCCACCTAAGCTACCCTAAAAAAAAGACCCTTGGGGAGCTGCAAAATAAGCATACCCTTTATTTGTATCCAAGGTGTACTTTAAGATATCTTAAAAAGAAATACCACAGACATTCATATGACTTTTTGAATTTTAAATCAAATGATCCTCTAAGGGTATAAAAAAGTCCCTGTAAATAAAAGAGTTTCCATGCTGTTCTCTGCATCAGTCGCGCGGCTGTTGGGAGCAGATGTTGGCTGTTAAATTTTGCAGACGATACAGTTCATGACTTCTCCGGGAAGGGCTGCATGCCACATCTGTAGCTGATGAAACAGAGTGCAAAAGTGTGGCGGACGAGAGGAAGAAAGTGTGAGCGGGAGACACAGACACGGCTCGGGCCAAAAAATGAATTGTCTTCAGCACTTGACTAAAAATAGACTCACGCACGCACTCCGCCGGGGTTTCCACTGTAGCCTGCTTTATAAAAGAAAGACAAAAAAATCCTCCACATCTATTAGGTTAAATATTGGCCCTATCACATTGATTTTCAAAAAGGATCTCCATCAGAATTCCATACATAACTAAGCGGGGGGGGGGGGTTTGAAATGAAAAGGGTCGCTGGGAAAATATGAAGTGGGGGCCCAAAAAGCAAAGCATTCCAGCTCCCTGCACCTCTGCCATTCTGTCAATTAGGGCTCAGGGCAATTGGTCAGCTTGGCCTACCCTAAAACTGGCCATGCAACTGAGAAAACTCTGGTGACACTAATGACCAAACCAGGATAGACCTTCGGTGCACAAGAAGTTCCTGGGTATACTGACCAATCAGAATTGGTAATTCCTCCAGGAAAAACTTTTCAGTTTGGTAGCAACAATATTGCCCTATTTGTGCACATTTGTTTTTCTGTTTTTAAACCCCAATTCCTGACATTTGTAACTTCTCTGGTTTTAGAAAAAGGAGATAAAATGACTGTCAATCTGTGACTCCATTGGGCAGATTTTCTTTTGGGGCAGGGTGAAGTTGTCACCAGGACAAGAAAATGCAGACAGCAATAAAACAGCGTCAGAGGTCCTAACCATCACATCCCAGCCAAGCAGGAAGTGAGAGAACATTATTTGTCAATAAATACTTAAAAAAGGCTTCAGCCCTTTCGGTTCTCTCCCACAATAGCCAAAAAGTCAATGCCAACCCTAGATAATACCTGAACAAAAATATCTCTGTCCTTCTAGACAGAAAATCAGATAAAATACATTGTCAGGGGGAGTAGTGTGATCTCTACGAGAGGTAATATATACCCGGAACCATAAAACTGAACTCTTTACTTAAAATACATAACATACATACATACAGGTGTTATGATCTAGGGTGCCTGTGGGGGCAGTGTTATGATCTAGGGTGTCTGTGGGGGCAGTGTTATGATCTGGGGTGTCTGTGGGGGCAGTGTTATGATCTGGGGTGTCTGTGGGGACAGTGTTATGATCTGGGGTGTCTGTGGGGGCAGTGTTATGATCTGGGGTGTCTGTGGGGGCAGTGTTATGATCTGGGGTGAGTGTTATGATCTGGGGTGCCTGTAGGGGCAGTGTTATGATCTGGGGTGCCTGTAGGGGCAGTGTTATGATCTGGGGTGCCTGTAGGGGCAGTGTTATGATCTGGGGTGCCTGTAGGGGCAAGTGTTATGATCTGGGGTGCCTGTAGGGGCAGTGGTGCAGGGAGCATGAGACATCAATGTCACTCATGAATCGGCCACCAAAGAGTCCAGCTTCCAACCTCATTGAGAATCTTTGAGATGTGTTGGAGAAAACTATAGGCAATTGTCTGTCTCTCACATCATCAATACAAGATTCTGCTGAAAAAGGATTGAAATTCAGAATGAAATCCATGTTATAACATTGCATAAGCTTCTCAAAATGATACCACAGTGAATGTGTGCTATAATCAAAGCTAAAAGCAGTCTAATAAATCAGATTGTGAGACTTTTTTGGCCAGACAGTGTATACTGGATAGTCGGTGCACTTTTAATTTTGTAACATTTTGGCAATACTGCCAGCCAACGCCATCATAAAATGCACAGCAAGCTTTGTACAGTACATCCAAGTACAGACAGAACGATCTATACATGTAACAGCAACAGGCACCCTTCCTCATTTGACCCGCAGCTTGTAGCGACTGCTGAGTAATTTGGGCTCCGCTAGAAACTTGGTATCATGTGCGTACCATCTGGGTACCACTTATTTAAAGCTGGCAGCCTTCCTGTTACAGGCAAGCTGGCAAAGAGAGAAGGAATAAATTGCATCATTTACTTAACATCCACTCGCTTTGCGGCCATTAAAGAGCCGTGACTGGATCATAATTTGGTTATTGCTTCAGTCAGATGAAGCGGCTCGCCGTATTCATCCGACGCTGCGTGAAAACGAAGGAAAAGGAAAAAAAATATAGCAAAATGTAATATTTCCATCTCCTAACAAACTGCTAAAATTAGAACTTAACAAGCTCCTGGAGAAAAGTTTCCTGAGGTTCAATAGGAACTCTGAACACGCGTCAGGTGAGGTTTGGGCCGTTTTGCTGTTACTGGAGAACGAATGAGTCATCGGACTTTTGGCTACAGTTCTGGCTCAGAATTATTTGCTGCCCTGAGAGATTTCTTCATCGTTTTTAATAATCCCACAGCATCAAAAGCAGACTCGTATTGCAACATCACTCACTGAGTCATTTCTGTGCAAGATTATTGCCAGGACATGTCATTGCCAGGACATGTCAAGCTACAAGATAGGAAGAAAGGTCACGGCAGTTGCAAGTTCACTGAGGACCTTCCTGGTGGTCACCACATCAGACTTTCTCCTCTTCTTTATTCGGGAGAAACAAATGACATCACTGTGGGGTAGAAAAAATAAACTCACCTTTCTGTCTTGCTCAGTTTCCTGTACTGAGATTGCTTACTCTAAATTAAATGCATAATGTGAGCTTCTAAAAGTGTGCATCAAAAACCCTTATTTCCTGGTTGGAGGATGTCAAGCATCATCTAGCCCTTTCCTCCCCCTAAATGTCCCTAACCTGACCCATTCATTTGGATTTTATTCATGGATGCTCAGAGTCACACAAAGGTATTACCACAACAACATCCTGTTTTATGGACTAAATGTACAACACCCTATTGAACCGCGCCACCAATTCTTGCCTGCCTGCGTTGCATAGAGAAGCACAAGACAAAGTGGGGATAACCTTGGGTCTATAATAAGTTATGACATGAAAACAAAAAAGTAAAGCATGTTGATGAAGAGGGAAAATAAGCCACTAAGCAAAGCAAAATATAAGTATAAAATAAAAGCTCTGAAAACCTGTAACTAAAAATATATAGGGTGACATTGTACTGCCATGCCTTAAATATGTAATTTGCCTCAGTTGGGTGTAAGTTATATGAAAATCTGCTTCAAGGATGCAAGACAACTTTTCCTTAAAGTAGCACTCCCTAGAAAAATAAAAACTAGCACAGCTCCACAGTGCCTGCAGCTAAAGAGGTCAGTAAGGTTTTGTTTTAACCACCTGAGCGTTACACTGAGGTCTAGATTTCTGTACCAAAAGTGATCCACTGTTTTTCATGAAATTTTTTTTTTAAATTTTGTAGACCTGTAACTTACAGAAATATGTCCGAACAGGGGTTCTAGTAGATAATATGAATATAAAAAATGTATTTACTTTTATTTTTTTTTTTTTTTTTTTGTATTGGATTGGATACAGGAGTTTGTATTCAATCCAATACAAAATGACAGTTTGAATTTACCAATTACAAACTTTGTATTTATTTGAATTATTTTGTATTGGATTGAATACAGGAGTTTGTATTGAATCCAATACAAAATGAATGAATGAGTTTCTATTTGAATTTCCCGCACACGCGCCGACGTCATCACGCACGCAGAAGCCTTCCGGTTTTTTTTCTCCGCCGGACGGCTTCTCGCTTCAGAGATCATCCGGCGCTGGATGAAGATGGACGTGGACGATCAGCGGGACCTGGTAAGATGCCGGCCGGTATCTTGTGTTCCGCCGGCCAGTATCTTGTGTTCAGCCGGCCGGCGGAACGCAAGATGCCGGGCGGCGGAACACAAGATACCGGCCGGCATCTTACCGGTCCCGCTGGCACCCGATGCTGGAGAGGGAGATCGACGGACGACGATGGACGGAGGACGACGCTGGAATAGGAAAACGACGCTGGATGTGCACAGCGGGACCATGGAGGTAAGGATGTGACAAAAATACGGGGTTAACCATCCTAGCCATTTTTTTTTGCCCGACCTTCGTACGGGCATAACAGCTAGGTGGTTAAAGTTTATTTTATGGCTTCATAAGAATGTCCATTGTCTGGCCACATGATGACCTAAACACCTTTTGCAAGATCTTTCCTTCATCAAAGATTTGAACAAAGGTTCTTGGACAGCCTCGGATGGATCTCAAGTCAAAAGATCAGTGCAGGCTTGAAGGTCTGGGATGGAGGGGAACCTCACCCTATCTTATGTTATTCAGTTTCATGTTTTGCAGTACATGAACACCAACGCTAGAAGAAAGCCTATATATCTGTATATACATAGCCTGTATATCTGAGTTGTAGTGGAACTCTTTTCTTTATTTTTATCTCATACTCAACTAGCTTCAGAGATGGTAACATGATTATTTTTTTTTTATATATAAATTGCCTCGTGTAGTCTACAGTGATCATACACATCAATTCAGCTTGTAGGAGGATGGAGGGGGGTACTTTATGCTTGATTTGTACTTCACCCAAATTGGAATTCCCTGGATAGTCTACATATATAAAGGTTTTACATCACGAAGGGAGCAGCTGGAGAAGAAGTTGATATTTTCTATTTACAAATCCGATGAAGGCATAACAAATGGCTAAGCTATTGTTACATATACAATGCCTGCTCCAAAGGTCCCTGCAAATTTAATTTGAGCAAATACTGATATACACATAGATAGCTTTGGCTTAGAGATGTCTCTTAAAAAAAGGGCTTCCTGAGGATGAGATAAAAATGAACAAAACATGAAACAAGTAAAGAGGAACTCCATCTAACAAAAAGAAAAGAAATGCTTTTTATCCTTTATATTATAATAGTCGCTGTCATTCTGTAACCTTTTTTCTGTGCAGTCAGACCTTGGTGCTATGACTGTGAACTGTTTTATAAAGCCGCTTTGCCTTGAAGAGCGTTCACCATACAATGCTCACAGGGGCTCTTTCATGATGCCAGTTTTAGAGCAATCATAGCCTTTGGGATTTGCCAGACTTGATTACAAAGGTGCAGGTTTCTGAGCTGTTATGATAACAATTTCACTACTTGGTGAGTCACAGATCAGGTTTAGGATCAGGGCTGGGAACTCCCCCTGACTTCATAAGACAAGTTGGGGCTAGAGTGGCCAATCACAAGTACTCCCTTGTTTGATGGAGCGGTGGACAGGTCACATGGTACCTACACATTGTGCCAGATCATTCTTATTGCTGTCGAACACATGACTCGCAGTACTCATGGTGGTCGTACAAATCTGCACGGTAAGGGACAAAAAAAGCCTACGAAAAAAAAAAGATAATACGTTACAGCCACATTGCCTATGCGTATGATCTTTGTGGCTTTGAAAAGCTTCAATGTGCTCATTTGGAAAGCAAAAAATCATCAGCATTCAACACTACTTGGTGTGCTTGTGCTGGTGTTCCCTGTTGCTTACCAGGATGTTCTACTGCCTGGTAGAACTAGGGTGCAGATGGAGAATGAAGGAAACCGACATCAGAAGTGTGTGAGATGCTAAAGATTCTTTTGCAAATATGGTTTTGCAAATAGGCAAACCTGGAAGCACGGATGGAGGGACAGGTAGGTTAAAACCAATCTGATGAGAGGTTGATTTCACCAAATTTAGGGCATTAGACTCTTTCATCTCTCTGAACATTTTTGGCATTTTAACTCACTTTCGATTACCAATATGTTATTTTTTTCTTGGAATTGCAACCATGTTGTTTTGGATTTACCAGAAAAACTTTCTTTATAGTCTCATAGAGACCCAGAAATTTCCAGAATGAAAGCTCAAAACACTAGACATTTCCTATCCACATTGCGGCTCTACAATCTTGATTAATGCAATTTTTTTTTTATTAAAAACTGCTAACAAATAAAAACGTATTAACAATATAGAAAATTGGATATCCAGCTTAATGCCAAAACTCATGTCTCAATATCACAGGCTTCAGGCTGGGTGGGAAGAAGCTGAAGGCGGGTGGTGGCCCCTGTATTGTGATCTAAATTTTCAGTAACCACACAAAAAAGTTCTGGGTGGTGCATCCCACTAAAATTGGCCTGGAGAGAACACAAATATTTAAATATAATTAATGATCAATTTTGCTGCCCACCCCCCCCCCCCCCCAGCTATCCTTTAAAATCCACTGCTAGGTAAATAAATAGTTCCTAAAAGAAGGGGATGTAAGAGGGATTCACAAGTTAGTGTTGGCTGGAGAGTACCGATAGAGAAACTAGTGGGGAGATGGGAAGTCCCAGGACTGGCAAAATCCACTTATGAGGGGAATAGATGTAAATAGATGAGGTTAAAGCTCATCTCCTCTAATGCAACAGATCTTCCCAAATCTTCCAAATTCCAAATACGTATTTTTCAAATAAAAGAATGAATTAAGTACAGGGAATATTATAAAGTACAGGGAATATGAAAAAAAATAATACGTTCATGTATGGGAGGTATAGAAATGCATAGGAACTCTTCCAAGGAGTAAAGGCAAAAATATAAATTAGGTAAAGATCACAGTTTCAACATAAAATCAGTCCAAAACAATGATCAATATTTCTTTGGACTTTTTTTTCATATTGATGCCAACTGGAAACCACACCGCAAAACAATTAACTAAAACTACAACTGGAGAGATTTCATATGTGGTCACCGAGAAAGGAAGACTGATCTCCAAACAGAGGAACAGACACCATATAAAAAATCTCAAAGACAGAAGTCATAATCCTCTCAAACACTCAAAAACCTCAAAAATGTGGCAGAAGTTGAACTTTAAAATTTAACAGATCCATTTTGTAGAATTCTAAGTAAGCAAATGTACTCAAAACTAAACCTACAGCACAAACAAAACTTTATGATTCGTTTTAAAACGGAGGACTTCTTTAAAAAAAAAAAAATCGCTTGCACTTTTTACCGTGCTGACAATATAAGTCAATTTAAAAAAAATGCTATTACTTGAAATAAAATTTGCTTTGAGATGACTGTAAACCTAGAAAAACAATCAAATCATATTAAAACTTGGAAACAGGAGGTAATAGACGCTGGGGAAATTTAAGATACTAGATTCATATTAATTCGGGAAGCTGTTGGAGAAAATGGAATGAGCTGTTTGCATAGTGCAGGAGAAGATGACGAATGCTTTATCTGGAAAATTACTTAATCTTGTAAATTTCATTAATAAAGGAAATATGCTCAGTGCCCATCACAATCCTGCAAAGAATGCTTAATAGTACAACTTGTGGAATTCAGAAAAATCAATACCATTACAGTTAACTATTCTAAATCTTAAAGGTGAATTTCAGGAAATAAAAAAAATAAAATATAACTTTTCCTGGCATGAGACTTGGGTCTTAGGAGGATGATAGAATGAGCAAGTTTACTTTCCATATCATCCCAAACTGTTGGGATGCATTTGTTGTACGTTGTGTTGCTGCCTAGTCTGTATTTTACCAGCGTCAGTAGAAATTGGCCTTGTTGCTAATGAATCTAATAGGATTGAAAGACTGGTATTTTTTTCCCAGAAAAGCTGGTACCCCTAATTGTATTCCCATTGGCCCCCATTCCCATTGGCCAATGTATCCCCATTGGTTTTGCCAACAGAGAAATTAATTCTTCACTTTTAGAAGCCCTTTGACCACTCAAGGTGGTTTGACTTACCCACTTACATGGAAGTTAGCTGGATCACCCAGCTTCACAGATGAAAGTTTATCCTCTCCAGCCTTGGAGAGCTTTAATAAATCAGGCTCATAGTGTTTGCATGCATCATTAAACTGGTTGTAACAATTATATAGTTAAAATGATTTCAATCCTGTTTCTATATGTGCATCAAGAGTTCCCTAAACTTTCAATTTTTTTTTTTAATATGCTTTTTTGCAGCTCATTGTTCAGATCTCCTGTAGTGTCTTTTTAGCCACCTTCATTTCACGTACCCTGTAGGGGCAGATCTAAGGATGATTTACTTTAAGGTGACAAAGGTAAACTTTGCCTACATTTGTTGAAACAACAAGCAACAAAAAAGAGCAATCAGAGCAGCCACAGAGCGTTGTCACCTTATAGCAGAAAGTGATCAAATAAGCTGCAGATTGATTACTTTTTTAAAGGCATTAACATAACATAAAAGAAGATTTTGGTGATTGGATCTACTTTATCATACAACTTCAGGTGCCTATAGCTGTTGATAAAAAGTAACATCCCCTTCTGCTCATTTTGCATTGCTAAGGTTAATCACAGGTTTACTTTAAGCCAAATAAATGATTAAAAGATAGACTAGGTGGAAAATCACAAATTTGGCAACAATTACCGATATTGTCTAACTGCCGGCCAACGCATAAAACTCACATTCTGTTCCCCAGGAATAAACCCCATGTAAGCATGATATTGACTTCTGGTCACTCACAAATTAAATGCAATGAATACATCTCTAGGTAGAAACAGAACAATATTTTTCTATTCTGATGGCCACCGAACACCCGGCAGTCACGGTATAATTTTTACAGCCTGGGGGGCAGAAGGCTGAAAAGCTTTCCTTACAACGCAGAGCTCAGTTGGATTGAGAAGGTGGTGGGATGTATCAATACCACTGCCATTTTTTTTGTTCCACTTGCTGGTTTTCCTGTCAGAGAGAACATCAAACATGGTTGCGTGAAGTTTAACATCGCTATTCAGGACATTAGACCTAATGTAGTTGAAATTATGGACAGAGAACCCCAGGCTGGAGGAAGGGGAGAAGCCAGAAGAAAATAAATAAATGGTGTAATGTACAAATCTTCGCAAGAGCGCTCGGAAATATTTTAACTTACCCCGCATCAACAGTCGTCATGTACAAGTTGCTCGGGAGAAAATAGGCTCACGTTAAATAAACTTTATATACACAGTTCAAAAATATCCATCATTTTGTAGGAATTCAATCAGACCTAAACTAAAAAAACAAACAAAAAAAAGACATCAGATGGTAGAGCCAATTGGCAAACAAGATACTGAATGGTTCCTGGTGGCTTTTTCTTTTAGCTTTACTGTACAGCCCACGCGCCATGTAGTGTAGAGCACGCGCAGGGGTGCAGTCAGCCACCGGGGATAATGTAACTCCTTTGCATAGGCAGGAGTTATATCATCCAACGGCGGGAGAGGATCACTGTTCTCCTGGAAGTGCGCTGTGGAGTCTCCACCAAAGATGGCAGCTTCCTCTGATGTGGCAATGACAGGTCCTGGACCTGTCATCTCTGCAGGGTAGCTGCACACACCAAGTATTATAGGCATACTTGTTAATTATGGCAGAAGCTTCCCACCAACCAATCAGTCCAGTTCCTCTTTAAGTCCTAAATCTAGACCTTAGCTGAAAAACGAAAGGTCTGAAACTGGAAGGACACTCAACTACTCAAAAACTGAAAACTCAGCCCACCCCATTTCCTAGAGATTAAACCCTATATCCCATTTGCACGTTTAGGTCACAATGACAGGATCTCTTCAAAGCCTACCCTCGGCCCATTATTACCCATCTTCCTTGTGCTTCTTCAAATATCTGTTCCTCCAACCTAGCCGGGGCTTATTTTCTATGTAACTTCAACGTGGTTTAATATCGGAGTTTACACAGGATTAATAACCTTGCCACCCCCATCCTAAAGTGACAGTGTTCAACTCGATTTATTGTCTGGTTATTGACCGCTTATACACAAGTGCTGCATCATGTGATTAGGCCACATGCACCACCATACCGAAAAGCCAAATGGTTTTTAGCGAGAGTTCAATAACGGAGAGCAATAGGAAGAATATGGCCACGGTAAGTCAAAATGGGTCAGGATGGGCTTTCAAGAGACAATCACTTTAATCTGACTGGGCGAAGTGAAAAAAAAACTTTTAACTAGCTATAGGCATTTGGTGCATGTCTTAAAAAGTACTATCTCTGTTGAAATCTCCAGATGCTGAAACCAACTAATAAGGTTGGGTGTAGGTCAATGGCTCCAACACAAGAATGGGGAAACCCAGCAAAAAGGAGTATTAACGCGTTGGAGAGAATGGAGGGGGGCTCTAAAAAGGCAATTTATTACTTTTCCTTTAAATACACTCAAAATCGCAGTAAATAAGGATGTTCAGTGTCAAATGCATAAAACAAATCTGAATTTCCTACTTACGAAGGCGACGCAGCTTTTATCAGAATGCACTGGCCATTACAAAAAAAAAAAAACTTGCCCCAAAGCCTCATCTTCACCAATATTTTGATTGTTGTCAGGACAAATTTCTTCTCGTCTATGAGATGAAAATGTTTATTTCTGCATTTTGATTAGCGTGCATCTCAATTAAAATGCAGCTGATTTCTTTTCACACGTCCCGCCGCCAACGAGCTCGTCCTTTAATCTGCGCTAATAGGCTCTGGCACTCTCAGCTTCCCGCTTTCAAGCGAATGGCAGGCCTTGTCCGGTCGCATAACGCTGCGGCGCGTTTTCTCCGGTGCCTAGGGAAATGTGACCGTTTTATTTCAGAGATGTGTTAATAGGCTGGATTTACTAATTAATGAATAAACAGCGCTGCTTCCAGAAAAAAAAAAAAAAGATATACGAGGGGAAATAGGAAACGCTACAAGGCCCAAGGATAAATCATTTGAATTTAATAATTAGCAGCAGCAAAAAAATACACACAAATAAACTGGAAGAATCTGACTGAGGGGGAGACAGAAAGATATTTTTGACATGAGGATCTTATGTTTTTAGAGCAAAACTTCAGCATTTCTAAATAGACCTCTGCTCTCCCCTGAGGTTCCCAAAAAAAGATTATTTAACAAAAAACATGCATGCCTTTAGTGCAGAAGTTTTCAGCCTGGTTCAGTGATGTCTTGGATCTGTCCTTTTTATCCTTGGGTGGGCTTTTTTTGTGCCGAGTGGTAATCTTTTTTTCTATGAGGTTAGTGGTCATCACACCCAGTGTATTGCCCATACCCTAGAATGGCTCATACCCCAGCCCTAGATCATACTTTAGAAATTAGGGGACAATTATAGTCATTTCTTAACTGCTCGGAGTTACTCTTTAATTATGTTATAGACTTATTTATATCCAGCATACATTAAGTAATTGTAATGTTTTTTTCCCCCAATTATTCCAAAATTTCTCTGTTAGATTTAGGACTTGTTTGAAGGAAACTGGACAATACTTTGTTTGGGAAGCTTAATTGCTTCAACCATTTCCCCCTTTACCCTTCAGCTGCACTAATACTGGGACCGACCAGGGGGTCAAAATTGCCAAATACAAAACTACATGGGGTCAATGCCAATGGTTTTTATGTTCTCCTTGTGTTTGTGAGGTGTTCCTCCCACATCCCAAAAGCAAACCAGTAGGTTAATTGGCTTTCTTCCAAATGGGATTTACACCATAATAATGACTATGGAAGAGACATTAGATTGTGAGCTCTGAGGAACAGTTAGTGACATGACTATGGACAATGTCAGCACTGGATAAACTCATGTAAGCTAATCATCTGGAGAATCAGGTGACCTTATCCAAGAAAGGTATTTAGTGAAAGAAGTCATGATATTTTCTAATGACATTATGATCAACAAATATATTGCACCTTTCTGATTGACTACTAAAAAATTGAATGTACCATCCCCTTATTGGATATATGTTTAATATTGAAATAAAAAAAATCGACCTAAAATAAGTCCTGCCTAATCAATTTTTGATCAACATTCTGCTCTGTTATCAATCAATGGTCAATAACAAAAACTTTTTCATGGATTCAGGTTTTCAATCTAAATAATACTCCAAGCAAAAAGTATGGCTAACATTAAATACCTATCTCCACAATTATTAATCTTTCCATTTTTGTATACCAGTTTTTCCAGATTAAGATAATAGGATGATTGTATAAAGATCACAGCCAGCTTCATTTTTTAAAATCTCACAAAGTTCCTTTTTTCTAAACTATTTTTTGCAGCACAAAAACATTCAGTTTACATCTCAGTTTATTAAAATAGGTGGCATTTATAAACAGAGTTGTGACTGTAAATAAAATGAATATTACAATATAATTTTTGGCCTTTGTGTATGGCAATCAGAAGACAGTAAAACATTACAGTTGACATCAAACTATGTACAGGAAGCACAAAGCCACAATCCTCCAAGGAAGACGACCGGTACAAAGCGGGTTAGCTGTATGCTTAGCCAGGAGAAATGGTCGTCGTCCGCTCGTACCTCCTCTGTCACCCATCTCATGGACACATTTCCTTCCTCATTTCTAACACCTGCCATAACATGATTACCCGCCATAGCTCCTCCACAGATGTTGCATAATCCCAGGCTTCAATTACCAATTTACAGAACATAACTACCTCGCCTTCAATTGTGTGACACAACAATCACAATTAGTAACACCAGCTATTATAGACACACTCAAACAATATTTTTTCTTCAAGAAAAAAAAAGCATTCATATAAACAAGACACCTGTATGCACCTTTTTCGTCTTCACCCAAAAATGACACCTCCATCAATCACATGTGCTGGTGATCCTACATACAGGATAGAGACAGAAGGCTAAAACCCCATAAATCTTAGATTGTAAGCTCTCCTGGGCAGAGTCCTCTCCTCCTCCTGTGTCTCTGTATGCAACCTCTGTTTAATGTACAGCGCTGTGTAATATGTTGGCGCTATGTAAATACTGTTTAATAATAACTACCAAAGCCAAATAATTTCCTTGTATTCTCCCATAATGGAGGATCAACATAAGCCTCGTACATACATTTGATGATGTCAGATTGTGGCTGGAAATGATGAAGTGCCATATACACAGAGCTACTGTGTTCAGTGGATAGGGGAGGATGAGCAAGTGAAATCTCGCTGTGCTTTCCTCCATAGAAATGCACAGCAGTCATTCCCGATTGAGGGACCTATGTGTTTGTACATCAGTGTTTTCATATGAGATGGATGGTCATGCTCTACTATCTGAGGCTTGGGGGAGCAGAGAATACTGTCCACCAAAAACTTTGCAATCAATGACATGCAGTAATAGAAATAGGAAAGTTTCTTTAACTGCACTTTTACAGAAAGCGTCTTTGCACCATTGCATGTGCATTGCCGCAGTGTGACAAACCTTTACTCTGTATTTCTGCATGTTGCACGCCAATACTGCGTTTTTTATATCAATTAAATAGAAGGGAAGGGGGGTGAAGAGGGTAAATATTTTATTTATTAGTTTACTATATTTTATTCTACCATGCGCTACTATATTTATAATTATTTATCCTAGAAAATAACAAAATTGTACAGTTTGTAAACAGCAAACTGCATTGGAACAAATATGTGAAGTGTCATCATTGTCATGTTTTCAGTTTGCACAAGTTTTCATAATATTATTAGACAGCTCCCAGAAATTCAACACCTAACAGTGTAGGTTTCCAGACTTCCAAGTAACAGCACATGTGTGGAATTCAGTTATAGAACCCCCCGGTTATCTCACAGGTGATTCTGAGAAGTGACACCCATATTCACCTGTCAAATATTCCAGCAATGTAGGTTTAACATCAACAAAATTGCATATCTTTTGACTGTACCTAATTCGGAAGGACTGTCCCTCTTTCCTCCCCTTTTTGGGTGGATATAAACACAACCATAAAAAAAGATTATTTAATATATAAGTAATAATAAGTGCTCTTCTGCACTCAACCTTCATCCAGACTCTAAATGATTCCATTTGTTATTCAGAAAAGAAAATATAAAGGAAGCAAAGTTCCCTCTTTTTTTTTTCCCTAGAAAAAAAGCAATCGTCAGTTTAATGAATAATTTTTTGCATATTCATTTTACGGCAGGCAAAATGAGGGTGTGGCAGGGGTGTTTACTAGGTTACCTTAACCACCCTAGCGGTCTAATTCTGTCCAAATTTCCATGCAAAAAGCATTTACGATTTCCTTTGCATGGAAATTTATTTTACATTGTAGGCTATAATTCTTAGGCATAACTCCAAAATAATATATTTAATTAATTTAATAATAAACCTAAAAAAATCTATTAAAAAAGTAAAACATGTAGTATAACTGTACAGTAGCATATATAATTATAAATATATAATATGAAGATTTCTTTGTATTGGACTCAATACAGCTATTTTGTATTGAATCCAACCCCGTACATCTCCGCTCTTCACTTCATGCCTGGAGACTGGAGGAAGAACACGTGTCTCCAGGACCTGCGGGGACCAGAAGGACGATGGGGGACGACAAGGGAGCAAGGTAAGTGGGGTTTTTCTTAGCTTAAAGCGTCCCCGAGTGTGACTCAGGATTAACACTTATTGCAAGTTAAATCTACCCCGAGTTACACTCAGGATTACCGCTGGGGGTTAGGGCTGGGTCACATAAGGCCTGATTTATTAAAGGTCTCCAAGGCTGGAGAGAATACACTTTCATCAGTGAAGCTGGGTGATCCAGCAAACCTGGAATGGATCTGATCCAGGACTGAAAACACTTGCTAGGAAATAGCAAATGACTTTTAAGAAAGACATTCTAGGTTTGCTGGATGGCCCAGGTTCACTGATGAAAGTGTATCCTCTCCAGCCTTGGTGAGCTTTAAATCAGGGCCATTGTCTCAATGAGCTAGCCTTAAGAGTGAAAACAAACAAAAAGAAAAAGCGTGCAGCATTCACAGCAATGCAGAGCACATAAGCTGTGCTGTGACAAACATGTGTTGTGCATATTATTATTATTACACAGTATTTATATAGCGCCATCATCATAGCGCTGTACAAAGTCGATAGTCGTGTCACTAACTGTCCCTCAAAGGAGCTCACAATCTAATGTCCCTACTATAGTCATATGTCATTTTTGTAGTCCAAGGTCAATTTTTGAGGGGAAGGCAATTAACCATACTGCATGTTTTTGGGATGTGGGCGGAAACCAGAGTACCCGGAGGAAACCCACGCTGACACGGGGAGAACCTACAAACTCCATGCAGATAGTGTCCTGGCCAAGAACCTGGGACCTAGCGTTGCAAAGGCAAGAGTGCTACCAGAAGTGTGACAGTGTTAAAAACAAACAATAGATTCAGAAGTATTGCTAGCTGGTAAAAAAAAAAATCCTGACTTCTCCTGCAAAAAAACGTAACAGTCTGATACCTAAACGTCACAGCAACTTTGCTGACCAGGGATGGACTCCAGGCTCAACTTTTATTTATTTGTGAGACTTGGACAGAGTGCTGCCCACAAAGCCTTAATCCAACGTCTATGTTCTATGCAAATTTTGACTTATCTGAAAGTCAAGCTTGGCCACACCCTCTGCTATTCATTGCAACAAATGGCTTCACTGACCAAAAGGATGGCTCAAGAGCAAAAGTCAAAAACTGCACTCACATTGACATGCATTTTAACATCCATAGGCATTTGTTTTCAAAGCAGCAAAAGTTTATTTTATTTTTTATTTCCTGAGGCATGCTGCATGTTCCTGTGATATGTTTAAATGCGGCATATTTTACTTTTTACCTTCCTTACAAACACCATGCACTAAAATAAACTGGGGCTACTGGAAAAAAATTTTTTTTAAATATATATGTATTTTTTTTTTTTTTTTTATAACAATGTGGTTGTTTATCATACAAGGTGCTATAGCAAATGTCATTAATGTATGGTTTTATATATATATATATATATATATATATATATATATATATATATATAAATAAAATACTCTCTTTTACAATTCTTTTTATTCCTTCTCACCTATCAGTAAGACTGATCCTCTGCAGCCTTTTTCTAGCTGCTTCCTGCCTACATGAACTCCAGCAATGAATTCATAGTTTATCTCTGGGTGGGGTTTCCATCCATGGCTGTGTAATGTGTGCCAAATGACCACTTCTAATCCTTATTGGAAGCCCGTGATGGAGTGACAACACAGGAGCACAATTGGGAGACCGGGTCCGAGCGCTGTCACCCTGATCAACAAGTGTCCAAACAAATATTTTCCTGAAAGCTACAGATTAGGATAGCGAAAACTCATTTTAAATCCAGATCAAAAGCTAGTATGAGATTTTAGTGATTGGGTTTACAAATCATTTAACGTTATCAGTCAGGATTTGAGGTTCACCCTGAAAGTAACCTCAATTAATGATTTGTGGACAATAAAGGGTCTGCAATTAAGGGCCAGATTGTCCAAATGTTATCTCAAATTAAGCTTTTTAGTCCCATGGGAGTTCCTGCAGCAAATCCTACACCCCAGTGCGACGGAGTCTCATTTTTATGGTTGAAAAGAAAAAACAATGTTAATAATATTAATTCATAATAATAAACAGGATTTATATAGCACCAACATATTAGGCAGAGCTGTACAATAAAAGAAGAGGAGGACTTGGACCCTGTTGCAGCAGGAGTAAGGGAACTCCATAGCTTGGGTTGGCGGAACCACCAATACCAACTCACAGCCCGATTATTTATAGAAGACGATAATGAAGCCAGGGGGGCGGGGACCATTTCAACAGTGGCAGAAAATGCAAACTGCTGGTATTGAAACAATGAAACACAAAAAATGATATATTGATATATTCATAATGATGATGATTAATAATGTTTCATATACATATATATATATATATATATATATATTTTTTTTTTTTTTTTTTTTGTTAATAGGAGGTGTGACATTTCTGTACAATGATGCCATTTTTAAAGTTTGGAATACATTGGTAAAGTGGCACACCCAGGGTGGCAGGGAGTATACAGCAGAATTCAAACCGGGTTCTCCTTAAAAAAAAAAATGATCTGTGTCAGTGTTACACAGCTGGCGACCTTAACTCCGAACAACTCCTACACCACATTACCCAATGTCTATTCATCAGAGGTGCTAGAGCTCTCTGTAGCCAAAAATCACTTGTGACATCATTATCATTATCCTTGCATTTGGTTGAAAAGTGCGCCCCCTACTGCAAGCCAGCAAGAAAAAGACATCAGCAACAGAACTTTGCAACTTTTAAACACCTTGCAACGTCTACAATGGCACCTATGCAAAAAAATAAAAAATAAAAACATTAAAAAAATCATCAAATTAACAAAAGTGTGCCAATTTGCCTTTAATTACATTTCACACTTAGCTAACAGTTTACAACTTTATTACAGATTGAACCGTTGTAAAAAAAAAAAAAGAAGAAAATTGGAAAAAAATTGTTAAAAAAAACACAGAATATAACACATCAATAAATGGGGTTTAGAAATACCTTTACACCTTCTGCATACATGACAACATTTCTCAGGGAGAATAATTTAGGTTTGCACTTTGAAATGTGCAGTACAACTACAGATTGGAGCCAGTGAGCAGAAAAGATTTTTTTTAAGCTTTTGTCCACATGGCAGGCCCGACTAGAAGTCTCAAACCTTGGACAGATAATGCACGATTTACAAGGACTTCCTTGCCTCTTGTTAACCCAGTGTTGGCTGTACCCAAGTCAATGGTGAGGTTTAGAAAGCAAGTCTGGTATCATTTCGGATCCTCCTTTTTAGACTATAGGTTTCCCTTTTGGCTACTAGAACAAAAAAGTGCTAAAGAGTACCTGTATAGCACCCCACAGTTTGTCCATCTAGCAAACACAAAGCAAGCAATGGTTACTTATTCAGCCAACACAGAGCTAAATCCCAACTCCTTTATCTCCAGCCCTCGAAAAATCCATCGCTTAGAGGTACAGTAAAATCTCAGTAATTTAAGATTATTGCCAAAGAGCAAAGGGCAAAGAAGGCTTTTTAGAACCTTAATTTCTACACTTAACAGTCTTCATTATGGGGGCTAAATGAGTTTCTTCAACCCAAGTACTTAAAGGAGCTTCTATCATAAACAAAATCTATGATCCGAACTGACAGCCACTCATATATCAAGCATAGTTAAGAAAAAACTATAAAAGTTTAAATATACAGAGTGCCACTTTCACACCCTGAAAATATAATGACATATTTGATGAGAAGGAGAAAAAAAATGCAAAACTGGAAAAGATGGCACGCCGTCTCTCTAAATCTATGCTTGCAAATAAAATTGCCATGTTTGCATATATACGAATACAGATCATGCTTTTTTAAATACAGAAAAAAAAATTGTGACAAAGTGTTAACAACTGTAACAGACGAGCATGCCCGATGGATCACATTTTATTGTATTTTTTTTTTTAATCCAAACCATTGTACGCGACTGTAGATATAGTGCTCTGCCAAAGACACGGCTTAATCAGGAAATAAAAAATGGAAACATTTCAAAATCATCTTTCCATAGGTCCTTGATTAAAAAATATATATCACACATTCGGTCTGTGTGATTTTCTTTTTTCTGGTTAACAAATGAAAGATGATAATTGCAAACCCGCAAGCTGTCCAGGGATAGAAAAAAATAAAAAAAAGAAAAAGAAAAAGCTAATGGAAGTTAAAAGATAAAATAAATTTCATTCTACGCTCATAAACAAATGAAAAGGTCAGGTATAATTTTTAGAATATTATTCTAATTTATTTTTTAAAGTCAAATGTAGAATACATAACTTATAATTTTTTTTATTTCAATTATTTGGAGAGGCTGAAAAGTTTGGATGTTTTCTATTCAGTTAAAATTCACACTTAATACGTGAAGCTGTAGTCATAATTCTGCACCTTTGGTCTCGCAACAAAGGCCATGTTTGTAATAGTCCCATTTCTGCATAAGTGAACTTGTAGGCTTGCTAACCCTGAGCCAGCAGCCATCCTTCTCTTGACAACAGCACAGCAGAAGCTGCGTTTGATCTCCACTGCTCTCCTTAATCTATGTTGTCAAGGTTCACTTGTTGAAGGCTGTTTACTTATTCCCCTCAAACCAAACCCCCTCCCCAACCACCCCAACCTTTCCCTCTCATACTCAGACAATGGCTAATCCTGAGACTACAGAAAGAAAAAAAATACTTTTACAGCAATACATTAAACATACAACACTTTATTTTGTGTTTACTGAACGACCAAGATTTTAAAATAAATCCTATTTTTTATTATTATTATTTTGCAAATAAATACAAAACAGTACACATATGTCAAAAGCATAATGTATCATCTATTTAAAAATAACAAACAGACACAAATATAAAAATTCTACACACCTGGAAAAAAAGTCTTGCTGACTTCCTAAACCCAAATGCTGGATTATATTTCCACTTCCATCTCTGGCTACCAAAACCTAGAAAGGAAAAAAAATACATAGGATCATTGAGCAGTTTAATATGACAGGGAGGCTAAAAAAGTCATCAAAAAAAAAAAAGGGGGGAGAATAGACCAGGTGTCGCTGCACACCTAGGCAAGAAAAGGAAAGTGCAACCTGTCTGCCGTGCTCAGATTTGACACATACCAAAGTCAGAACACAAAAGGGAGAACTGTCAGGGGTTTAGACTAAGTACTAACCACACAATTACACTTGTAAACTTTGTAAGCAAGGTACAATTCTTTTCACCAGGCACATCCATGTGCTTAAAAAAATTGTTTGCATATTTTTATCAATGAAAAAAAAAATTGCCACTCCTTTTAAAGACCAGTGTATGCTTTTTAATATATGCAACTCACTCAATATAACATACCTCACAGAATATATATATATATATATATATATATATATATTTATGGAGCCTGATCTTGTAAGCACTTATTAGATTAAAAAAAAAAGGATCATGTCAGATGGTTCAAAGCCTCAGCGTTTATAAATTATAATCATCTTACAGATGGTATTTGTAGAAAAAGACTTGGAATGTATTTTACCAGCAGTTACAAGAGAGGGAAGGCTGTCAACTTGCATTGGCATTTGGAATAAACTTTGCTAGGATTTTTTTTCTTATAAAATGTTATTTTAGGCAACAATTTATCTGCTCGCTTTATTTATTTATTTTAGATTTTTTTTTTCTTCCGCAATGTGTTACAGAAAATTAAAAATTAAAAAAATATACAGCCAGCATGCAAGAACAGATAATGGAGAGAATTAGTGAATTTTTATTGGCGTGATTAAAAAAATGAAATGTAAAAATGTAAATACAAAAACAGGAAATTGGTAAAGGAGAAGGCACAGGTAGGATACATATTTTATTTGGTTATAAATAGAAAACTATTTGTGATGAAGATAAAGTGGGTGGCTGAGAATTTTTTGGACCTAATCCTCAAGCTTGCAGCAAGTGACTTTTTTTTTTTTAACACTTTTAAGTTCTCTAAATAAGTCTGTAGGAAACTTGGAAGGAACTAAGTAGTTTTTTTTCAGGGTATAGATTAGAAAGTATCTCAGGAAGTCTTGCTAGGCTGCTTGTTCCTGAAACTCTTTTTGTAAGAAGTCAGCCAGCTAGACTTGCAATAACAAGCATCTTGAGGCAAAGAACTGGGTGACTGCAACCTCCAAACCCTGCAACATAGCAGCAGAAAAAGAAGCAAGGACGAATGCTATTTCCACTGCTGCTAGGGTGGCAAAAATCCTGGTATAGAATGAATACCATGAAATGCAAAAATTTATACTTTGGAGACACTTTGGATATCTTAATGGGCTTCACCCCCTGCAACAGTTTTCCAGAAGACTGCGGAAAGCTCCATGGCATGCAGAACTGAAGGTACTTGTAACATTAATCCAGTACACAGCTGCTTTGATAAAAGGAGACATATTGAAGACAGGCAAAAAGAAAAGCCCCAAATATAATGGGTTGCTCTGGTGGCAAAATAAATGGCTAGCTGATTAATATTTTTTAAATTGAGTGAGAAAGTTACTGAAGTCATAAAAAGTTTCAAATTAGAAAAAAGTTCCAAAGTTGCAAACAGTTCAAACAACAAAAAATACTAAATTGGAAACTTTCTCAACTTTTTTATGACTTCTTAGTTTAGGGGGGAAAATGGAACTTTTTATTAGCGTAAAACATTATTAGGCAGGTCCAGTACTAATACACAGTGGGCACACTTTGGAGGGGAGGAGGGATGGTTGCTTATGGTGATTTACTTCCAGCAGTTAATGTAAGTGGCAGCGAGTCCTAAACCTAAGGGGCAATTAATTTTAATGTGCCTGACACATGGGCATCTCACAAAAAAATTGCTATGCAAAAAAAGCTGGCAAAAACATTACCTGATGAAAAAGTGCTTTTGGAGGGACAGCCAAGTTGGTGCCCCTGGCATAATAATATCTGGGAAGAAAAATATTTACACTTAAATATTAAGAATAGGAAGAGACTTTTTACTCTACTATTGCTTGGTACTTTAAAGCAGCACTTGGTGCCCCAGCACATGGGCATCCGGATACAAGAAGAATAAATGATACGATGGGGAAATAAGTTTGGCACTTTCTCTGCAATACCCTATGATCCTTCTTACTAACCCAAGTGAGATGCCAGTTTTACAAAAACTTTAAAACAGTTAAGCTGATGCCCAAGCACATGGGCATTTGGGTAGTGTTAGATGTCAGTACTTCTTTCAAATCTAACAATGATTAAAAACGGTGATGCCAGCTTTACAGTGCTAATAAAGGGGCTTTTGCTGGTACCCACAACACCTGGGCACTGCTAGAACAAACTTCTAATAAAAGATGAACATATACTGGATTCCCCTATGTTAACGCTATGACAAGTGGCAAAAAAGAACATGCCAAATTTACTTTAAAAGGGTGCTCACATGCTCACCACATGGGCACATGAAGAATACACTTTTCACTGTAAAAAGGTGGCAAAAGACCTTGCAAACCCTTTCATCCCTCCCAGAGTGAGTATTGAGCCCCATACTTATCTATTTTTCTTTGCCATTGGCATCTGAGCACCCAAACCTTAAACTCTCATTGTAAAAAAAAGCCCTGGCAGCCCTGCCAGCAATGACTGAAACCATAGGCAGCAGTTTCCAAACCTATATTTTAGATGGACAGCCCCAGCACATGGGCACCCTGGCACTCAACTTACTAAAATCTAACAGGGAAAAGTGGTGCCAATTGCTTTCAGTCCTCTCTACTCCTCTAACAACCAGAAAAACTATTACTGACAGATCCCAAAACTACTTTAAAGGGGCATTTAAAGCCCTTGCCCAGCACATGGGCACCTGGAACACTACCCACTTAATTTGTGCAAGGGTAAAAGTAATGCCAACTGCTTGCAAACTACTATGCTTCCACCAGTGAAATAAACTACTGCTGGCAAGTCCTAAAACAACCTTAAAGTGACATTTAAAGCCCTTGCCAAGCACATTGGCACCCTGGCACTCAATGAAATCTCACAGGGAGAAAAAGTAGCAGCTGTGTTTGCTCCCCTGAGAACAAAATCACCTATTGGCAAAACTTCTTTAGAGGAACATTTAAAGCCCATGCTATGGGTACCTTGGCATGCAACCTATTGAGCAAAATATTACAGATATGATCATGCCAACCTAACAGTAAATTAAACTACTACCAGTCAGTCCCAAAACTACTTTCAAGGGGCATTTATAGCCTTTGACAGCCAACCCAATGGGGTAAAAAAGTGGTGCCAACTGCTGCCAGATCTCTCTTCAAGCCCCTGCACTGGATAGAAGCTGCCAGAACAAGTCTGCAAAGTACTTTGAAAGGGCATTTAAGTTGGTCCAGGGGCACCTGCCAGCTGGGCATTGCACCCAGGGCTTAGGAGGGCATATATTAGGGGGCAAAAAGTACTTGAAGAAGTGCTGAAATGCAAATACAAAATAAAAAGTAAAACAATGGTACAGGGGCATGAATTCCCTGCAAAGTGCAGCCACAGCCCAACACTCACCCGCAGCCAAGCAGCAGCAGACCCCCGGCAGTTGGGTGTGGGTTGGGTGAAGTTGGTATTGCTTATCCTTTTAAATGCACATGCGATCCCGGGCAGCAAGTACAGCATGCAACAGCCACACAATAAATAACAATAGATTCCTCCGCTGTGGAGCTCTCCTGCGATGCTTCTCTCCCGGACTCTCTGCAGCTCTCCAGGGCGCAGCCAGCACAATGCTCAATCTGCCTTGTTTGTTTATTGTTGCCTCCCTCCTCTTTTTTTATTTCTCTCCCTCCCGCGTACAGTTTTTTTAATAATCCCTCCTTAGCTCGCTCCTCTCTCTCTCTGGGCTCAGGCACTATTTTCTTTCTCCCCCTCTTCTTCCACTTTGCAAGTGGTGCCCACGCTGGACCGGCGGATTGAGCTGTTGTTATTTTTTGCTGTGGTGAGTCTCTGACGTCACATCCACCTGCTGGGTAAACAAGACAGAGCAGAGCTGAGGGAGCATTGCTGGAGAGAGACAAGAGGGAGATGAGGAAGAGAAGGGGGAAAAGAAGGAGACAAGGGAGGGAGCTTCTGGGCAGAGAGAAGGGAAAAGCAGGAGGAGTTGTGTGCAGCATGCTGGTGGAGGGGTGGCATAGGGACCTGGCTGGAAGAGAAGGGGTTAAGTGGGATTCTGCTCCGGGCATAGACGGAACGATTGTGAATGGCACGACGGTTCATGTCTTGGAATGGCAGGGAACGATGGCGTGTTGATGTAATTGGTGGATGAGTGTTAGTAGAATGGGTGGACGTAGATGGAATGGCGACTGGTAGGGCGGTCAGGTTCAGGAAAGACGTTGTGTTGATGTTCAAGTGGGACGGGCAGGAGGTTGGTGGACGACTGGTAAAAAGATGGGGGTACGTAGATGGAACAATTTTGAATGGCGTCTGGAACGATGATTTGTTAATTTTATGGAATGACGGCACGATGGAGTGTTGATGTAATTGGTGGGCGAATGTTAGTAAAATGGGTGGATGTAGATAGAATGGCGACTGGTATGGCGGTCAGGTTCGGGAAAGACGAACTGGGATGGGCAGGACGTTGGTGGACAACTGGTAATGAGATTTGTGTATGTAGATGGCACAATTCTGGGAAAGACATTGTGTTGATTTTGTTGGTGGACGAATGTTAGAAGAATGGTAGGACGTAGATGGAATGACTTTAAATGGCGACTTGTATGGCGGCCAGGTTCGGGAAAGACATGTGAATGTTCAAGAGGGATGGGCAGGACGTTGGTGGACGACTGGTAATGAGATTGGTATATGTAGATGGAACAATTTTGAATGGCATCTGGAACGATGGTCAGTAATTTTGTGGAATGACTGGGAACAATAGGGTGTAGATGTAATTGGTGGATGAATGTTAAAACAATAGGTGTATGTAGATGGAACGCCTTTAAATGGTGACTGGTATGGCAGTCAGGTTTAGGAAAGACATTGTGTGGATGTTCAAGTCAGACGGGCAGGACGTTGGTGGACGACTGGTAAAAAGATGGGTGTACGTAGATGTAACAATTTTGAATGGCGTCTGGAACCATGATCAGTAATTTTATGGAATGACTGGGAACGATAGGGTGTAGATGTAATTGGTAGATGAAGGTTAGCAGAATAGGTGTATGTAGATGGAACGACTTTGAATGGTGACTACCATGGCGGTCGGTTCATTTCTAGTAATGACTGATAAAGAGGTAGACATTTGTTTCTAGTAATGACTGGTAAAGAGGTAGACATTTGTTTCCCGGAATGACTGTGCGGAATGACTGTGTTGATGTTCCAGAGGGATGGGCAGGAGGTTGGTGGACGACTGGTAATGGGATGGGTGTATGTAGATGGAACAATTTTGAATGGCGTCTGGAACGATGATTTGTTAATTTTCTGGAATGACGGAACGATGGAGTGTTGATATAATTGGTGGACGAATGTTAGAAGAACGGGTGGACATAGATGGAATGGCGACTGGTATGGCAGTCAGGTTTGGGAAACAAGTTGTGTTCATGTTCAAGAGGGACAGGCAGGACGTTGGTGGACAACTAATGAGATTGGTGTATGTAGATGGAACAATTTCGAATGGCGTCTGGAACAGTGATCGATTAACTTTCTGGAATGACTGGAAAAGACTTTGTTTTGATTTTGTTGGTGGACGAATGTTAGAAGAATAAGTGTGCATAGATGCAACGACTTTGAATGGCAACTAACATGGCAGTCAGTTGGTTTCCAGTAGTGGCTGGTAAATAGGTAGACATAGAGGTATGACTTGAAAGCCATTGTGTTGATGTTCCAGAGGAATCGGCAGGTCGTTGGTGGACGACTGGAAATGAGATGGGTGTACTTAAATGGAATGTAATGGATGGATTGATGTAATTGGTGGATGACCAATAATGGTTGGAATGGATTGGTTGTACGTAGATGGAACAACATTGAATGGCAACTGGCATGGCGGTCTGTTTGTTTCTAGTAGTGACTAGTAAAGAGGTAGACATTCGGTTCCCTGGAATGACTAGGAAAGCCATTGTGTTAATGTTCCAGAGGGACAGGCAGGTCTTTGTTGGCGGACAATTGTTAACAAGATACTTGGAACACTTCTGAATGGCGATTGGAACAATGATTGGCTGATTTCCTGGAATGACTTGGAAAGATGTTGTGTTGATTTTATTGGTGGATGATTCTACGTTAGTAGAATGGGTGTATTTAAATTTAATTACTTTGAATGGCGACTGGCATGGCAGTCAGTTAGTTTCTGGTAATGACTGGTAAAAAGGTAAACTTTTGGCTAATTTTCTGGACTGGGAAAAAAGTTGTCTCGATGTTCCAGAGGGATAGGCAGGTCGTTGCCAGTAGACAACTCTTAATGAAATAAGTGTACGTAGATGGACCCATTTTGAATGGTGACTGGCAAGGTGGTCATTTCATTTCTAGTAGTAACTGATAAAGAATTAGATGTTCTTTTTTCTGACTGGTAAAGACGTTGTATTGAGGTTCCAGAAGGACAGGCAGGTCGGTGTTGGTGGACAATCGTTAGAAAATTTGGTTTACGTAGATGGAACAATTTTCAATGGCATGACAGTCAGTTTGTTTCTAGTAATGATGTTCCGGAGGGACAGGCAAGTTGTTGCCAGTGGAAAACTGTTAATATAATAGGTGTACATAGATAAAACTGTTTTAAGTAGTGATTGGCTTGGCAGTCGTTTTGTTTCTAGCAGTGACTGGTAAAGAGAGAGACTTTTCCAGTAACAACTTGTAAAAAAGGTGTGTTGATCTTTTTAGAGGACTGCCCTAATAAAATGGGTGTTCGTAGATAGAAGGATTTTGAATGGGGACTGGCATGATGGTTGGTTTGTTTCTAGTAGTGACTGTGAAAGAGGCAATTGTTTCCATTACCGACTGGTAAAGACATTGTGTTGATGTTCCAGAGGGACGGTCCAATTGTTGCCAGTGGACAACTGTTAACACGATGGGTGTACCTAGAGGGGTGACTGGCACCGCCATAGTGACTGGTAAAGAAGTGGTTTGTTTCCAGTACGGACTGGTAGAGACGTCAGGTTGAGGTTCCAGAGGGACAGGCAGATGTAATAATTTTAAAAGAGCAACTGGCACAACAGTGGGTTTGTTTTTTATAGGGACCCGTAAAGAGACAGATATGATGTTTCAGGAGTTTCCTGTACCGAATAGTAAAGAGATAGACGTTCATTTCTGTAAGGACTAATAAAGGTGTCCTATTGATTTTCTAGCGGGATGGACAGGTCATTGTCAGCAGGCAACCATTACCCAAATATGTGTCTGTATACAGAACAGTTTTGCCAGAAAACTGGCATGCGTGTGGATGGAACAATTTTGATTGGCCACTGGCATGGAGGTCAGTTTTCTGTAGCAACTGCTAAAGAGGGACACTTGTTGATGATCCATCTGGACAGACAGATTGATGTGGCCAGACAACTATTAGCAAATGAGATGGGTGTATGTAGATGGAACAATTTTGAATGGTTGCTTGCATACGAGTTTCTTTCTTGTGTTGACTGGTATAGAGCAGACATAGTTACATAGTTGAAAAAAAAAAGTCCATCAAGTTCAACCACTAAGGAAATAAACATATCCCAGATATAAAACCCTATAAGACATAGTTGGTCTAGAGGAAGGCAAAAAAAAGCCAGGTACAATTTCCTTTAAACACAACGTTCGCCAACCTTTTCGGACCTGCGGCCAACTAAATGCATGGAATCCGGACCACGCTTGCTCAGGGAGTCGTGTGTCACTCAAAGGGGAAGAAATTTCCCCTATAGTGACGCCATGATGCCAGAACGTCATGAAGTCTGAGCCTGCGATGGGAGAGTGGGGAGGTTTTGTCCAGAGACACAACGCGCCCTGAGCCTGCGATAGGAGCGTGGTGTGGTTTGTGTCCATACGGGAGACATGGTCCGCGGCTCTGCCCAGTGTGCCCCTCAGTGGAGTCCTTCTCCTAACCCTGCTGGGGGGCGCAACAGCCAGAGAGCCATGGACCACCAAAATTTTCTCAGTCTGAAGACCACCGGTTGGCGACTGCTGTCCTAGTGGTATGGGCAGGTTGTTGTCATTGGACAACCGTAAGGAAAGTCCATAGACTGCACAAGTGACCCTGGATTTCTGGAAAGAAAAGCAGGTATTTTCTTGTACATACATCCTGAAGTCTGCTTTAGGGAGCTGGAATCCTCAGCACATTCTATCAGCATGCTGAGACTTGCAGTCCTTCCACAGCTTTGCATTTCAGGACTGTTTAGCATGTCTGCAGGCAGTAGGACTGCGTTACTGCACTGTAGTGTTAATCCAACACCAACAAACCAAAAAAGCTTCCTCACCTGACGTTAACAATTTCTCTAGACAGTGGGATCTGAATGTTGCCCTGATATATGTAGTGCTTGTTACAATTTAAATTGCTGCAACATTTTATTTATGGTTTTTTTACCCACACAAAAGGTGTGCAGATCTGAGAACATAGTGCAAGGATGGTGGGAAACCCTCAAAATTGGCACTGATATAGAACCTCAACATATGAATGGTAAGAAACCCAATTCATAGGGACAGCATGTGCACAGACCCGTGGAGCATAAAAATGGTGGGAACATCTCAAACTGGCCACAACAGGTCCAGGAACCCAGTTCAGGGATAGTGGGAACACTTCATAATGGGAGAATCTGGAAGAATGTGTTAAGGGGCACTGTAGAGATTTGATTAAATCCAGGGAGTGTTTTTGTGTTAGGGACACCATGTAACAAAAAAACAGGTAGGTGAACTACAAACTTCACACATGTTCAGCACCAAAGATCTCTATTGTACCATTTGCTGGGAATGTAGTTCCTTCAAAAACCCATGATGTCTAAAGCTAGCCATTTACAAATCGACTAGTTGAATCAGTTTGTATTCAACTTTTAAATAAATGTCATTGGTCAATAAAAAAAAGTACTTGTACACAGTACAAGCCATACACAGTCCGCCAGGAGAAGCACAATAAAGTGTAGACGCCCCAGAATTTGATCAACCATAAACCATGAAGTCTTCAAAAACTTGTCAGATACTTGAAGTTGATTGATGGAAATTTTTGAAATGACCGATTACGGTCCTTTAATTTTACGCTTGGCATGGATTTGCTAATTCAGAAATTTCAAATAGACTCTTGTTAATTTAATGAAACCATCAAATGAGCTGCTCAATTGAAGTGGAAAATTGACCCTAAAGGTGAGCAGATATCTTCCTGGTAACAGCAGGCAGGAACATATCTGCTCACCCAGTAAGGACCACTTCAAGCACTGGGATCCTCCAACTTAATGCCCAACAAACAGTGGTCCTTCTTTATGGAAGAGTGAGGACTTGTAGCCCCTCCGGCACATTTTACAACCTTTTATTAAAAAATGGTCCAAGCCAGGATTCAACCACTTTGGAGTTCCTCCGGAGGTTAATAGGGGTTCTATGAGCAATGAGTAGTTTGTCCCTCTCATGTCAGTTAGCAATGATCGTTTTGGCTATCTGTAAGGGTGACATTCTTTCCACTGTCCACCAATGTAAGAGACATTCTCCCTACTGACTACCACGCCAATGTACTGTGAACTGTGGGTATAGTAATTATAGATGGGGTTCCCCAAGACCTAAAAGTTATTTAAAGGTTTCCCCCATGTTTAAAAGTTTGATAAACACTGCTCTAGATTAGCATTATTTAAAACATTTGTTTTTCAGGAGACATTCAGCAGCAGAAAGTGCGTAATGATTGGCAGATCAATCACTCTCTGGTTCATAATTATACCCCTCCATCCCTGTATAATGACAGCTTCCCATCTGCGAGACATTCATAATTTGTTCCCTCATTTCACTGACATCGCCTGTTACTCTCGGCCTCCTTAGACCAGGGATAAATTCTACTACATCTGCCCCTTGCTCCAGAACTTCTTCCATTAACTAGATATATACTAGATCTATAAAACTTTATAACATTCTGAACTGATTTCAGAGACAATGTTTATTACAAACACCTTACAATGTCAAAAGAATCCATGATGATATTTGGCTGCAAAGGATCTAGAGCAGCCTTTCTCAACCTTTTCAGTATGGTGGAACCCTTGAAAAACCTTTAGGTCTTAGGTCACCCCTGCAACAACTACAATATCCACAGCTTACAGTATAGTATCATGATGGTCAATGGGAAGAATTTTTCCAAAATTGCTGGACACTCTAAGGCTACATACAAACATCAGATGATTCTCGTCTGATAATCGCCTCAGGGCTGGTATCAGACGAGAATCTGGCGTGTGTTCAGCACTCATCCGACAAGATCCGACAACTATCTTAATACAAGTGAAGGGAAGAGTGCCACTCCATCGTTCTCCCCCCTCCCCTCTCCACAGAGCAGAACGGCTCTGTATGTACAGCACTCGTTCAGTCATTTGTCGTTTCCAACTCAATTATTGAACGTGTGTACGTAGCCTTATAAGAATAATGCCACCCTTACAGTTATCCAAAAATATCATTGGTGCCAGTTAAACTGTCCCTAGGGGCGCAAATTGCTCATTGCTCAGGGAACTCCTAGCAACTTCTGAAGGAACCCTGGTTGAGAAACCCTAATCCAGAGGATTCATTCTGGTGATTATCTGTCATCCATGTTCATGTGTACAGGTGACATTAGGCAACAAATAATTGTTCATACAACCATGCATGTGCTGCCAGTAGGCATGTGTTCGACAGGTGGGATCTTTCAACAATCATATCCACAGTCAGTACATTGGAATAGAAGCTTTTCCAGTGATTGAGCTATCCCCATATATAAAGCACAGTGTGTTTGCATCTGTTCATTAAGGATCTTTTGCTTTGATTGACAATTATCGAGCATTTATACGTAGCTTTTTATTGTGACTTCTCTTAAGTCATTAAACTTGCACAAAGGCAGCTGCTCCTTACCTCTTAACCTGCTAGTAAGTGATGTAGTATTTTTTTTTTAGCAGTTTTGTTTTACACAAGTAGCGTCACCTGCTTTTAATTCCATTAACTCCGACTATGAGGGTTGCATCAGTCCTGGAGGTGATGCTTTTGGTTTGAACTCCCACAAATCTCACTTGTGGGTCTGTGCCTGTAAGAGGAGGGGGTCACTGGAGCAGAGATGGTGGTGACTTTCCTAGAAAGCCCCCTCCCTTCCATTCTTTCTCTTTTATTTTTAACTCCATTCCCCCTCTTCTTTCAAGCCTTCAATAAAAGAAGAGCAGAGTTCGCAAGGTGAAAGTTCATCCACAGGACAACACCGGGTGCCCCCACTCTCTGGTTCCTAAGATTAGAGGCGGCTAAAGCCCAAGGGAGTCCCTGGCCATCCCCTCACTGCTGCTTGAGGGGACCCCCTGGCCCCTCATAATATGTGTTTCACTTCTATTCTCTCTTTTATAGGCTTGCTTATCTTTGGAAAATAATGTAACCTTTTAAATACAGTTGGCTGGACAGGCCCTTGAAGCAATACAGAAAGTTTTGTAATGTGGTCGGATTCACATCTGTTACAGATGTATCTTAGCTATGTGTTGTCTGGGTTAAAGGACCGCTGATTCAAGGAACATTGTTTACTGGGAAAAACAAAAGAAAAAGTCTGCAAAAGTTAGATAATATCTAACTGCCACGCGTGAATGTAATCGTCATCAGAGCCAAACATTTCCGGGTGTGCCAAATGCCCGTGAATCGATTTTCCCCCAAATAAGCTCTTTGGTTCCTTCAATCGGCCACAATAGTGTTCGTAAAAATATAAAAATCTGAAATAGAAAAAAAAACAAAAAATAATCTTTTCATTGTATTTATAAATGTGCATCATACAATTATCCAAATGCAACATATTTCAAGCTCTTGATCCTTTAACATTCCTTTTCATTTTTTTTTTATTTGATCCATGATCCATGACCAATCTCTTGTTCACAGTATGAATGTACCTGGAAATGTCTAGAATGTACCTGGAAATATCATGTAGTGGTGCCATGCACAGTTTACGTATACATAGAATATTTTTTATTTTCATTCAGCAAGTTAAAAAGGGGAGTCGTGACCACAGAATGCAAATGTAATTTGTGCACTAATGTGTAGAATTCTTTCTGTCATGCAGGTTAAACCAGGTAGACATTTGGGGGGTGTTTTTTTTTTTTTTTTTACACAAGGAGGTTTACATGTTTTATGCTATTATTTTTGCTACTGTTGTTTGAGCTACCCCTTTCTCCCCCAGCAGTTTCAGATTTTTAAAGTTTCCTTTTATTTTTTGCACGTATTGTTCTGTTGTGTCAAGCTAATATACTTGATCAATACACTTGATATTTCATATAAAAAATAATCTGAGTAATTGCATTTTTGCCAAATGTTCATTAGGTTCTATTGCTATATTGTATACAGGTGGCATTAGTCAAATATTTGCTGTCTGTTTTGAAGCAGTGGTCTCTCCACAGCGAAACGTAATGTTGTGATACACCTTGAATATTTTTGTCACTTCCCAATGTCTGATGATTGGATAGTAAAGGAACAGTAACATGCTGATACAGCATCATCTCACCTCACTTTGTTCTCTTCTCTCATCAGCGTTTTCCCTGTCAGCACATGTGTATGCAGCCGAGCCTAACTGGCTTCCAGTGCTTTTCTTTCCTTACCCAGAGTGCTGCTGTACAGGAGGTTACAGGAATTAAAAGAAGGTTCAGGAATCATGGACCAAAAATAGGCTCTTCATAAACCACACTATTTGACATTTTTTTTTACAGGACAAAAACAAAAAACAAAGCAACAGGACACAAATATGGATCGATTGTAAAAAATAAATAAATGCAGAGAATCCTAAAAGAAATATTGAAACCTCTCAAAATATGTGACCCCATAACATATCTTCTAAATAAAGAAAACTGTTAAAGATTAGAGGTTTTGTTTTTCTAGCAAATTACACCCAAACATCTCACTAAATGAAATTGAGCTTTTCTTCTATGACACAATTTTGACAACAATGACATTGTAACTTCACATCAAAATCAATTTCACTGAATTCATTCTGTTCAACCTTTTGTCAGCCCAATACTAACCATTACTTCTCCATGCTTTTAACCAGATTTTTTTTGTTACCCCCGCCTTATGCATTCTTTTTATCCCCTCATATCTTCTTTCCTTCCTTCCCCACTGTCTGTATTTTTCTTCTCCTCACACCTTTCTTTGTTTTCTCTTTTTCTTATTTTTTTTCTTTTCGTATATGTGCTTTCCTTCTTTCTTCACTTTTTCTCTTTACATTCTCTTCTTACTTTTTTCTCATTTCATTCTTTCCTTTGTACTCTACCTTCTCTCCTTTTCTTCCCTCTATACCTTCCTTCCTGCTTTCTTTCTTACCGTCATTTTTCTTTTTTTTCTTTTGTGTATGTTCTTCCTTTGCTTTTGTCTTCTCTCCTTACCTTCCTTCCTACCCTACCTTACTGTCTCTCCTTCCCTTCCATCCTTCCTTTCTTCTATATCTTTTCCTCTTACCACTTTTCTGTCCATTGGTACTTTCACTTCTTCTCTTCCTTAACTTTTTTCTTCTATATCATCTTTCCCTCTGTACCTTCTTTCTTTTCTTCCACACTTTCTCTCCTTACCATCTTTCATACCCTCTTTTTTTTTCTTCTCCCCTTCTTTCCTACCTTTTCCACTATACCTTTTCTCCTTACTGTCCATGCTTACTTTCTCTCCTTTTCTCCCCTTTCTTTTCATCTTCTAATATCTCTTTATTTTCTTTCCTTTCTTCCCCACCATCCCTCCTTACCTTCTTTCCTATTCTCTCCTTTCCTTTTCTTCCCTCTGTATCTTTTCTCCTTCTCTTCCCTCTGTTTCTTTTCTCATTTCGTTCTCACCAGTATTTCAACACTTTTCTTTCCTTCTATATGTTTTATTCTTTCTTTACCTTTTTACATTCTGTCCTACCTGCTTTTATTTTCTGCTTACTTTCTATCTCTCTTTTCATTCCCCCATAGCCTCCTTTTCCTTTTAACCGTCTATTATTATTTTTTTGTCTGTCTGGTGAAGTGACAACTTTATCTCTTATCAAAGGAAAATAAGGCAATGTCCCATATGGGATTGCAAGACTAAATAAACCTGACAGAATGCAGGTGTAGCTACAATACTTGTATTTCTCTATTTTCACCCCTAGATGTCCTCAGTCTTCTGACTTGAATGACACCCAGTGTCATCCAGTACAGAAAACCAAGGTTTTACAGTGTGTGCAGGGTGTCATGGGCATGCCCCTTGAAGGGGGAATCAACTTAGTTTCATCAGAGCCACCCTTTTGCATGTTTGAAATGCCCAGCTTAGAGAAGGGGCCAAGGAGACCTTACAGTATCACATGGCCAGCCTAAAAGCCTCAGGATCTTTGAAAATTATGATCTTTGAAAGTAAAAAACTAGTTGCCTTAGGGATGTATAGTGGGGATTAATAAAGGGGCAGAGTTGGGTTTTAATTAATCATGTGTTCTTTCTCACTGTTCTCTGTTGCTTTGCTGAGCACATACGTTAATGAATTGCCCTCTGTGTGTTCTCTTAGTGTGCAGGTCTTTTGGCATTTCCTGCCATTATATGAACATTACTATTCCCGTTGACAAACATTTGTTTCTACTTGCAGAAGGGTTATTAAACAACCTTTTCCTTTTAGCCATGTGTATTATTCAGTTACCACAATTACAGATTGAGATAAATCTGCATAATGTTAGCATCTTAATCCTACACTCAGCAATCTAATCTTCTATAATCTTTATTTTGTACATTGTACAGTGATATGGTCGGTAAATACTGACTGGGAATACTTTAGAATCTATTGTAAGCCCTTGGATGCACAAGCAGATCTGCTTCTATTTTTTCATTCAATCAGCCAATCTAAATGATATTCCAGGTGGGGATCAATCAGTCCCAAAGTACTGCACACGGCTGCACAATATTCTGCCCTTTCTATCCAACATTAAGATCTCTCTTCAATAATTCCTGACTTTGCTTCTGTTCACCTGGGAGTTTTGGGTGTGCCAGTTCCTTCATATATATTATGAGACATTACAGGAAAACAGCTTGCTTTGCTGCTCCCTATGACCGACTGAATATTTGTGCAGATTTGTCTAATGAAAAATGAACATCGCTGCTTTGATAACTCATCCAGATTAATTTACTACGACAACACACACTATGGTCCTGATTCCTGAGAAGATAGATTATCATGGGAGAACCTGGGAGATAAAGCAAACCTGGAATTCATTTCTTAAAAAGCATTTGCTATTATTTTGCAAATGAATTTAATCCAAAACCAGATTTATTCTAGGTTTTCTGGATCACCCAGGTTCTCAAATGATAGCTTATCAGATCCTACGTGTTCTCTATAATTATTCATTTATGTACAAGAAATGGTCCTTTTTTCCATCGCACTTGATTGTGTAGAAAAAAAGTGTATGCATCTTTAACTTATTGCCTGGCTGGCTCACAAATGCTTGGTAAATGGTATCGCTGTAACACGGCCAGCATCATCTCCCAGTTATTTATAATTATTTAATAATGATTTATTTTATATAGTATGTATATAGCGCCAACATATTACGCAGCGCTGTACAATAAGTAGGGGTTGAAAATTACAGATACACTGCCCGCTGTGTTAGTAACCAACCATTGTTTTTAATTTACCAGCCACCTGCCAATAGGAACATTGCCTGGGTCCCCAGAACCAGTTACTAAAGGAAAACGCTTGCAGAATTTCCTGACATGGAATCGCTGAAAACAAGTTGTGGACCTTATAGAACCCATAGCAAACCAAACTGGTGTGTTGCCAACCACTATTTATCACAATGCCATCTATATCCCTGGCTTTGTAAATATTAATTAGGTAATAATTAATATTTGCATAGACATGCCCACCATGCTCCTAATAGGTTGCTCAGATACTCAGGGGTGGGGACAGACCCCAAGCAGGTGCATTGAACACTAAAGATGCATTCAGAGCTTTTACTTTCATCTATCTACTTTCACATCTGTAATTAAATCTAAATATACTTTCCTACCTTATCGATAGAAAGACACTGATTACATCTACAGCCAATGTGAAAATAGTAACTCACAACTATATTTACATATTTATTCATACAGTTCCTAAGAAGCCATCAAACCCTGAAGAGCTAAAGGGAATCTACAACAAGCAAAACCAGTTAGAGAACTGCTTACGCTCTCCAGCAAACATTGCAGCTGTGCTGAACTTACATAACCTATTGAAGATGCATTCAGCAGGCTTGTGAGTTCTGGAAAAGTAAATATTGTCTAAATATAGGAACAGTGTGTTTTCTTCCTTGAATCTAAATGTGTTTTGTATATTTATTCCGCAGTAATCAAAAGGTAAAACTTTGCATGTGTGCCTGAAAACATCTATTGGTTGGAAAACTCTTTTTCGGGGGACAGCTCCAGAATAAAGGTGACTATTGCGGCAGTTTATAATTTATTTTTTGTTTTAAAACTGCAGGTACAAAAAGATTTATTCCAGCTATTCATTAGATGATAAATAAGTAAAGCTAGTGAGGGGGGATCACTATATAACGATGAACACACTTTAGATTGTGAAAATCTGAAATGAGTACAGCGACCTTCCAACATTATTTATCAAACTGCCACAGCTTATTGATGACTGACCTACTGGGACTGACGGCTGTGTATTTCTTTGAATGAGAGCACAGTGGAGTGTTGCATGCTCTTCCTCCTCTCTATTGAATAGAATAGTGTTGTGTGTCCAGCATTTGTTCATCTCTCTCTCTGAGTGATGACCTTACCAGTGTGCTGATCTTTATTTATTGATTCATTTATTCTTTGCAAACCTAAAAGGCCCAGGTAGGGTATGGATGGTGGGTAACCATTTAATCAATTAGCCCAAATTGGAGAAACCTAAAGTCTTCAACCTGTTGTTAAGCAGGAGCTGCTAAGATCACAGCACGGGCTGAGCATAATGAAATGGAATGAGATATCAACTTGCAAGTGAGATAGTTCACAAATATCCTTTGTCACCATTGATTTAACTCAGCGTTTCTCAACTTCTTTAAGATATGGGGACTCTTGGAACAACTTTGAGGTCCCAGGGAACCCTGGCTATAATTCCTATATCCACAACTCATGGTATATTAGTGTGGAGGTCAGTAGGAAGAATTCCTCTTACATTGCTGGACATTGCGAAGAATGTCACCCTTACAGATAGCTAAAAGGATCATTGATGTCGGTTAAATTGACCTGAGAGATACAAATTGCTCAAAGAGCCCTAAATGAAAAACACTTAGCTGTTTGAAGCTAAAAACAAAAAAAAAAAAAAAACAAACAATACAAAATAGAAAAGGTAATAAACATTATTTTTGGTTTATTTTCTTATGGCAATTATATAATAAGTATAAAAAGAACAAATCGCCTTCACCATAGCTGGGTAAAGTTGGGGGGACCTGAGAACATCCTGAGTTCCCGGGAAATATACAAGGCCAGCGGGTGATTCGTTAAAGGTGGACTGACCCTTTAATCACTTGATTTTTTTTTCCAAATGTTTATGGCTTTTTAATAGCGCCTTTCATTAGCATGAAATGCACTCATCCATCTTTAAACATGTATTTTACCGAACGGCCTGACCTCCTGTATCTTGTCTACTCATAATTTTTTAAAATGTTTTTTTCTGCTTTATTGAGTTATTTGTGGCTGTTAGATTTCTTTGTTGTTTGCGGCAAACACTTTTCTAAGAGAATGCTTAATGAAAATGTCATCAATCTACGGCAGCCGTTTGGCATATTTAAATGACTGTTCATTGATGCTCTGAAAGACGCGAGTGTCCATTTGGTATACATTAGCGAGGAATTTAACTGCAGACTGACATATTGTTCATTTTCAACACTGTCACGTTGTGTTCTTGCAGAGCACATTTTAATTTCTTGATCAGTAATCAGGCAGAAGTTTCTTTTCAGCATATTAAAGACTTATCTGTGGCTGTCTACAGGGGCAGAAAATACAAGGTCAGGGCGCCATCTTGTGGTACAATGCAGTAAAAGCACTTTGTCATCCTTTTAAAACCTTTTTAGCATGGGGGAAACCCTTAAAATGACTTTTGGGTCTTTAGGGAGCCCCTGCTATAATTACTATATTTACAGCTCACAGTATATTAGTGTGGTGGTCAGTGGGAAGAATGCATCTTATGTTGCTGGCTGTTGAATAGAATGTTTCCCAAATGTTTCGCTTAATCTAATCTAAGAGACACAAATTCCTTATTGTTCCAGGAACCCCTAGCAACCTGTGGAGGAACTCGGTTGAGAAACATTGATACACATAATTGCTTGTGTAGGATGGGAGCTACATAAATAGTACAGAAAGCTGTCAAGGACTGAGAACAATGCAACAGGAGATGGTCAGATACTGTATGTTATAGAAGTTGTTGGAGATCATTGACATGCTTCGAGAGTCTGGTCCAAAATATCAGACATGACATGGTTTCAGCTTTTTCTGTGACCTGTACATCAGAGCTCAGACTGGAAGAGAAAGAAGCAGCACGAGAAACCAATTAGCTGTGCTGCATGTGCTAACACACGGATAGGAGGAGAAAGCTGAGTGAAAGGAGAATTAGCTTATTAGTCTGCTTTGCTTCATGTATAAGCTGTAGGGCAGTTGTGTAAATCTCAGTTTTGATGGAGTGAAATCTAAATCTATAAGGAGTATCAGTGTCATGGTGGCTCAGTAGCTAGCGTTCTCGCTTTGCAGTCAAAATCCCAGCCACTGTATGTTTGTATGTTTTCTCTATGTTTTCCTTTCACATTCCATAAATATATTGGTAGGTTAAAGGGCTCCTCCAAAAATTGTCCTACAGACCAGTGGGCATGTTGCAATTTGCATAGGCGTGCATTGCTTTAGGGTTTCCCAGTGAGCAAAAAAATTGTAGTTGCTGCATTTTCCCACAATGCACAGCACACAGCAATGCACCATCAATTTATTTCTTGATGGAAAGATCTTGATGGAGAGAAATCTAAATAGTGGTATGGGTGTCATGATGGCTCACTGGCTAGCATTCTTGCCTTGCTGCCCTAGGATTTAAAATACCATCCACTATCCACAAGGAGATTATCTGTTCTCTATGTTTTCCTGAGACTCCAATTTCCTTTCACATCCTATAAATTAACTGGCTCCTCCAAAAAGTGTCCTACAGGCCAGTGGGCAGTTTGCATTGGAGTGCATTGCAATAGGGCTTCCCAGTGCACAAATAATTGTAATTACAGCACTTTTCACTCATGTCACAGCACACAGCAATGCATTTTTCTGTATGTTGCACTGCAGTGTTTTCAGAAGGGTTATTTGGGGTGCCTTTAAGATTGTCAACCCGGTGCAGCATTGGATGACTTGTTATGCGTTGCATTAATGCACTATTTCTGCACAGAGCACTCCTCTGAGACTATGGTAGGTACATCAGATTATTATATTTAGTGACATGCACTGCATACAATGCTGTGTAACATGTTAATGATAATAATGATTATTATGTGAGTGTAGCTGTTTACCGGCAATTCAGAGTAAAATTGTTACCAGATTATATTTGGTGATTTAACATCTCGTTAATTCTACTTTAATACGAGGCCAGAGTTCTCCTTTAATTGCTAATAATCATTTTTGTTCTCATCCTGCATTAGCCAGCAACTGTCCATTCGATGATAAAGAGTCCTCGCCGGACGGTGAGTGATGTCACCAGCCTAATCTCAAGGTAAATTATCCCGCAGAAATGACAATTGTCGCCAGAGAAAGACGTGTGAATTATACCGTTATTAGCAGCCGCCACACACCTCCTAAGGAAATTTTACCGTGTAATTACATTAAAGTTGACTATGTATTTGATTTGTTCTGCAGAAAGGGATACTGTAAGACAGTGATGAGTGATCGCTTATGCAGACACGTTTCTAAGACACACTTATGAATCCATTTACAAACGCGTTCGTCCATCGGAGATATGGGAGAGAAATAAATGTGTATTGTGTTTTTGCTTATACAATAGCACAGTGCATAGAGTGACAATGAGTAAGGTAAGTACAGCGACTTATCCATTATCATATCAGCCAATTAGATTTCACTATTATAGAATTAGATAAATAAAGATGTCTTCTGATTACTAAGGGTCCAAAAAATCAAGAACACAGCGTTATATTTTGCAATACTCATCTCTAAAACAAAGAAATGTGTGAATAAAAAGGTAGTTTGTGCTTTGCGCACTGATTCCTTTTATTTTAGTATCTGGTCGTGCTATTCAAGTTATAAAATGCACGTCTGTAATCCAAAGCTACCCTACTGCAGTAATACCTTTTTACCATTTGATGCCCTCAGTCTTCCAAAATAAATGACAGCCATTATAATTAAACTTACTTCCTCTGAGCCCAGGGCATCATGGACCTACTCTCTGTGCCTCTCAGGTCAGTTTAAGTGACACCTTTTTGGCTATCTTTAAGGGTGGCATTCTTACCATCCTGGGTGGGTGTAGTAATTATACCATCATTTCACTGATACCTGGGCTCAGAGTACTTCTGCATGATTATTATTATCACTATTAATATTATACTGTATTTATATAGTGACAACATACTGCTGTACATGAAATAGGGTTTGCAAATGAGACAGATACAAGCAACAACACAGAAGGAGGAGAGGACCCTGCCCAAAAGAGCTTACAATCTACATGACATCATTACCTGGGCTCCATACAGCAGTGAACACCAACTGCACTCACCAGACTGACCAGAAACACTTGGAAAATTGATAGGAATGCAAAAAAGGAAAGTAAAAGGGCTTTAGAAAGGGAAAAGGGCAAGGTTTTCAAGCAAGACTCTTGTCTAGTCTGGTGATTGTCTGGTGATTGTCTGGTGATTGTTGGCCAGGGACTTATTTGGGAAGAACCAATAGCAAGTAGATCCATATGACTGTACCACCTCAAGAGTAGTTGGCCAGCATGTATCCATTGGGATTGGAAAGGGGAAATTGTCACCCAACCTAAAACAGCCAACAACCAAATGTGTCAATACACACCAGGAATTGCCAAAGATGTGCCATGAAAATGGGCAGGATAAATTAGATCACGCAGCACTCAGTACTGTGGGCATTTCCAAACTAAATTCAAAGGAATGTTTGGTAACAGGTCCAGCTGTCCATCTAGACCTACTTCCATTGTTGGTCTGGCCCATGATGTCCATTTTGGTTTGGGTTCCATAGTCATTGAACCTGATTTATTAAAGCTCTCCGAGACTGTAAAAGATCAACTGTCATGGATAAACCTGGGTGATCCAGCAATAGATCTGGTCCAGGATTGAAAACATTAGCCAAATAATAGCAAATGATTGCAAGAAATCCAATTCAAGTTTGTTGGATCACTCAGTCTTGGAGAGCTTTAATAAATATGACCCTTTGGGCCTGATTTATTAAAGCTTTCCAAGACTTGAGAGGATACACTTTCATCAGTGAAGCTGTGTGATCCAGCAAACCTGAAATGGATTTCTTCAAAGTCATTCTATTTGATAGCAAATGTATTGAATCCTGGACTAGATCCATTCCAGGTTTGCTGGATCACCCAGCTTCACTGATAGAAGTGTGTCTTCTCCGGCCTTGGAGAGCTTTATTAAATCATGGCAAAAGTAGATGCTGCTTTTTGCTTATTTACATCAGGAATATTTTTACAGATAAATTCATTTGCATTTAATTACTGCGAGTTTGCTCAGCGGTAGTAGACACACCAATTCATTCAGCACTGCACTTCTTCCCTGTAAACAGTAGTTACCAACCATTTTGTTCTGCTCGAGCTAGGCAAATATCCATGAGAATGAAGCTTATCAGCTCCCCATGATCCTGTATCTCACGAGTGCTATTCAGATTTCACTTTTTATGAATATTAGCTCTTTTATATCGCTTCCCATTGTAGTGAGTCCTTGTTCGTCTTCCACCGTGCTGCCAGGCGCACAGATCCTGCGCTGTTTGTGATGTATTATTTAGAAAAAGCCCTTGTTATTGTTTAGTCAATACGTATAAAAAGGCTTTGTGCCCTTTATCGAGGTTCATGTTTAACAGCGCAGTCTGTGGGAGCCGCACAAGTCTCGAGCACCGACTCCTGCAATTGTCTGGCCTGTGCATTTGATACTATTGATCTCCTGCTAAAAGATGTTCCTTTTCCTTTTGGGCTTTAAATCTTATTCAATTATTCCCCTGGAGCCGATAGGTCTGAAGCTCTCTTAGCATTAACTGGCACAGCGAGGGGAGCGTCAGGCGGCTGTGTAACCTTGCACCGGAGCACAGGGGTTACCACACTCTCTTATACCTCTGGGGGCCCAGGCGGGCTGAGTGTGAAAGCCGATCACATGTCGGCCTATCTCAGGGATTTGCTATTCTCTCTAGTTTACACCATCTCATTCACCCAGAGCCGGTGAAATAAAACCCAACTTTCAGAGGTAGAAGGTACTATCTCTGCTTTACCGAATCTCTGCTTTCTATCTCTGCTTTCTGTGTTACCGAAGAAAGTCTAGGATGCCCATAGCAGCCTGATTTTCCCTTGTAGTCTCCCAAAGCTGAAAGGGAAACACAGACTGAGCAGTTCTTCTATGAGCAACTTTGGAAACTATCTGTCAAAAATTTGGTAAAAATATCGGCACACCATATATAAGTAGCTTTAAAGTGGACCTATCATCACATTTATATTTTATATAAAAGCGTAGATAATCCTTTTTATATAAGGTAAAAATGTGTATTTTTGTTTTTTTTTGGAACAATTGTTTTTAGGATTTGAAGGGGAGACCTATACCACACTGTTAAAGGCTGAATGGGAAGCCTAGTGCCTATGTCACGTTTCCCAGTAGGATCTCGGGAAAACGGGGGCAATCTCACACACTTTTCGGAAGCGCTTCACCCAATCTCCTGCGAGATCGGGTGACTTATTAAGAAGAACCCCGGAGAAGAGGAAGAAGGTTGCAGTGCCCGCTGCCCAGCCTGTGCCGCAATGAAGATAGGTCTGCGCAGAACTGACTCTAGGATCATTGATAGCTTTCCACCTGTAAATGTGTTCATTTTTTGTGATAGTTACGCTTTAACTGCATTTGAATCTTCTAATTTCCATGTCTTGAAAATAAATGTATCACATCCAGAAAACAATACCTCTAAAGTAATGATAAAGTAACAGAAAGCAGGGTTTTTTGTGACAAAAAGGAGCCTATTGAGTGAAAAATATTCTACATCGTATAAGACACAAGTTATTGTGTAGCATTTTTATATAAATATATATATATACACAGTAAGAAATGTCATTTCCAAACATATTTTGGTGGGACATAAGACCTTTTATCTAGACAGAGTATCCCTGATTATAAAAATTGCCAATAAAATAGTAACGTCTCGTACTTGGCGCATTTCGCCTGACAGCTTCTTCAGGGGGATTTGTGAGGAGCGTTTTAGAGGTTGTGGTTGGTTGAAAAACATTCTAACAGGGATTTCACAATGGTGAATATATGTATAATATAACAATACCTATACACTCTTTACGGCATTTTTAGGCTGTTGGCAGACTGACATTTCTGCCCCTGGTGACACCACACCAGCAACAGAATCACCAAACTTCAACTCCACTTTACTCAATGTCTCTTATTATGCACTAGGACCAAAGGCACCTTTTCTCTTGTTAAACACCTAATATTTCCATTTGTTCAATTTACTTAATTGACAGCAGAGGAGTGATGTCACTGTCCCTGGATGACCAGAACGCTGCAAAATCTCAACTACTAGAAAGGGATTGACCCCCATAGGGAAGGTTAGTGGAATGTTTGGGCCTGATTTATTAAAGCTATCCAAGACAGAAGAATATAGACTAACATTGGGGAAATCCTGCAAACCTGGAATGGATCTGCTCCAGGATTTAAAACATTTGCCGAATAATAGCAAATGTTTATGAAATTGATTCTAGGATTGCGGGATCACCAAGGTTCTCCTATTATACAGGTAGTCCCTGAGTTAAGGACATCCAACATACGGACAACTCCTAGATACGAATGAGGCTTCCCTGCTCGCTCGTGTGCAGGGCGGAAGCTTGATGGGGCAGAGTGGGTGGTTCACTGCCTGCCCACCACTCCCCCACCCCACAGCTACTGCTCCTGACTGGACGAAGGCTGGATGAAGGGGGGCTTAAACTAAGGTGTCAGGCTCAAACATGCAATAGGTTGCGGAGAGCATTTCTAAGATGGTTTAGTCCATGCCTATGGACCAATTACTCATAAATTGGCCTGCTCAATTGTGAAAGTTCAAGGTTAAATTTAGATCTTTGCATATTCCATGATTAGTTCTCTTGTGAACCAACACAAAGATGGCTATTATATGGCCCTCAAATAAACTCTTCCATAAAAGTTATCAATTAAAATAAAAAGCTTAATATAACACTCACTTTTAGCACCTTAATTAGAAACCTTTGCGGATCTCAAGCATCGCTGTTGGATAAAACTTGCCCCTGGGCTGACAAACACTTTGAATTGTATGAGATTTTGTGAGGCCTTGGGTTAAAAACATCTTGCCAGATATTAAATTCCCTTGAACAGTTCTGTTTTGCTGTGTTTATATTGTGCTGTGTTTACCTCCAGGTAATTTCCATCCAGCAACTGACTCAGAGTACAGAAGTTATAATTATGCGTACAAAGTCACTTTTGTTACATGTCTGCTGAGCTTGGTGTTTTGTGGAAGAAGATCCCGGTCTACGGCTAATGCCCCTTTGGTCTTTTTTTAATCCATTTGTTTATTGTGCACTGCTGGGGAAAAAACACTTAAAAGCTCTGAAATACCATCTTTATGTTCCAGTTGTGTGTGCTTGTGTGATTATTATAAGAGGTTGTTGACTTGCAGGAAGAAAACAGAAAGATTGTCTATTGTACACATGGACTAAAAGGCAGGCACAGCCCCTGGAAACTGACCAAGGAATGTGACATTAATGTAAGCCTTGCTGTAGTTATCACCACCTGGAAGTCAGAGTAAATACACTTAATGGTAGGGTTTACATACTGGCAATACTTTGCTTACTCAGTGCCTATTACACTGTGCTTCAAAGCAAATCAAAGTGACAGATGTCCTAAGTGTTCATCTCTAATACGTCAATGACATTTATGTAGTGACAGATCCTCTGGGGCGGGGATTTGGGAGAGGGACACTCCCATAGAATTGGCCATCTATAGGTAAACAGCATTCCCTGCTTCTGCCATCCACCACTGTAGGGTTCTTCATTCATGACGTGTGCTTCAAGGAGGCTACTCTTCGTCTTAAATGACTTCCACACAAGGCCCTTCCCCAATGATATCATTCAGGCAGGACACAGAGTCTACTCTGCTGTGATCTTCTGAGCTTTGTCCCTACTTATCGTATGTTTGCCTTACCCTGTTGCCACTGGTACAAATGGTCTCCTAAAGGACTTTCAAGTCAATCATATGTTTACCTTTGTTGCCACTCATATAGATGTCTCCTAAATAAAGTCAAGCCCTTCAACAATTGTGTTAACCAGTCATGCAACATGGGGCTCCCCACAATAAAAGAAGCTTGCCAAAACATCAATTTTCCCTACTGCTGGTTTCTCTGCATAATAAAGTTTTTGGGCTGCCATGTTTCTCAATAGTGGTCAACATGCTCTACCTTGGAAATACATAGCTATTTGAAGGTGAAGTTCAAAGCATGAAAACTATTGATAAACAATTGGATTTCAATAACCGGGTTGTGGTGAACCGAAGAAAGTTGAGAAGTTCCTGATGGTGGTAGCCTCGGAGCTTCCTGCCAGTGCTGTTGAATAGGCTGATGGGTAATGACTCAACCTGCCCACCCTCCCGTTGCAGGCTCAGATTTGCGATAGAAGAGTGGGTGGGTTCTAATATCTTGACGTCACTCTGGGGAAAGTTTCTTCCCCCTTAAGTGACACCCGACTTCCCGTGCATGTGCAGTCCAAAGCCAGTAATTTTAGTGGTCCGTGGGTCTGAAAAGATTGGTGACCACTGGTCTGTAGAATACCTTATATTAAATATTATTCTGCCGGCAATTGATTCTCAATTCCATCAAGTGTCTACTTTGGATTGTTCAAGAAATGATACCTAGTCCATCCAGACCAATCAAGCAGCATGGTTGGCTTTGTGGCTAGCACTTTTGCCTTTGCAGCATTGATTCCAGGTGTAAGGTTCGGCCAGGAAACTATCTGCAAGGTGTTTGCAGGTTCACTCCTTGTTTGTGTGGGTTTCCTCTGGGTTCTCCAATTTTCTCCCACATTCTAAAAACATGCACTTCAACATTCAAATTGTTCTTGGATTGTGCTAATAATATATTACTATGTTAAGGACATTAGATTGTGAGCCCCTTTGAGGGACAGTGATGTGAAAGTAGACTTTGAAAAGTGCTGCATAATATGTCGGGACTATGTAAATACATAAACAAATAACTAATCTAAATAATTGATATCTACCACTGATTGATATCACAGGACACTCAAGTAGACCTTATGTCAAACATGTCAAACCTTTAGCAAGAATATATAGGAAAGGTTAAGAACGCTCGCTGGTGGGAGGGTAGACTGGAGCTTGCCCATGGTAATACTATTGGTGCCTAGTGTAAAGTAGCCAATATCCTCTTATATTTCCCTCTCATCCTGATGACAACCAAAGTAATTATTGTTGGCAAACAAAATATGAACATAACATATTAAAAATGGCACTACTAATAAAACTACATTTTAGTTCAATCTCTCAGATTTTTAAGACTTCCGTTTATAAAAGTAGAGTTGTCACAAAACTGAGCAAATCATACTGAGCTTATAATAAATAAGTAGACAATACATTAGGCATAACTCATGTGTGTCTTGCCTTCCAAGCTTCTCTGATGTTTAATGACAATAAATTGGTTCAGGAGGCAAAGCCAAGCTAGAATTTTACAAAAAAATGTTGTCTATATCTAAAGGTTTACTTATCATCATAATATGTCATTTCCACTGAAGGTAGCTCAGTGTTTCTCATCGAGGGTCCCTCCAGAGGTTCAGGAGATAATTGAGCAATGAGCAATTTGCACCTCTCAGGTAAGTTTAAGGTGACACCATTGACCTTTTTGGCAATCTGTAAGGGTGACATTCTTCCCAAAAGCCCGCAATGCAAGTGACATTCTTCCAACTGACAACCACATCAGTAATTATAGAAGACCTGAAATTATTTGCAAGGGGTTCTCACATGTTAAAAAGATTGAGATAGACTGAGGTAGATGTTAGTTAAGTATTTTGTTTTTAATATGTTTAGTTTGAACATTCAACATTTGGGACAAGTTTAATCAAAGGATATTAGTTGCATTTTTTTACATAAATTCAATTTATATTGTGTATATATATATATATATATATATATATATATATATAAAAATATATATATGTGTGTGTGTAATTTTTTTTTATTTATATTTTTGTGTATACAGGTGTGTGTGTCTCTGCTTTGTGAACTGTGTGACAGAGCTGTTGGAGCTTGCCACAGACAAGGGGTCACATACCATGACCTCTGTTCTGTTGATTTAATTAAATAGCTGAAGGATGGATTTGGTTAGCTCCAGGCACCAGCAAAGAATCAAAGGTTTGTTTGCACGTGTTGTTCTGTGAGAGGAAGAACAGGGACATTTTTATAATGTCTCAAACAAAATTAATTTTCATACACAAAACATAACTCTTTCCAGTCGGGCCCAAGGGGCCGATCCCAGGCCGTCTCTCACAATATATCACTGAGATCTTCCGACGGATTATTAGGTTTCAACTCGCAGGGAAGCTCGAGAAAAAGAACACCTGTATATCAATTAAGATTCTGATGTTTTGCTGTGTACTATATATATATTACTTAGCAAAACATCAGAATATATACCGCATATTTATATATTCACTGGCCGCTTTATGAGGTACACCTTGCTAGTACCGAGTTTGACCCCCTTTTGCCTTCAGTACTGCCATAATTTTTTTAGCATTCAGCAAGGTGTTAAAAACTTTCCTGAGGGACTTTGATCCATTTTGACATAATACCATCACATAGTTGATGCAGATTTGTTTGCTGCACATCCATAAATCCAAACTCCCATCCCCATCCCAATGGTGCTAAGTTGGATAGAGATTTGGTGACTGTGGAGACCATTGGGGTCCAGTGAATTAATTGCCATGTTCAAGGAATATGATGATCTGAATTTTGTGACATGGCGAGTTATCCTGCAGGAAGTAGCCATCAGTACATGTGGTCATAAAGGAATGGTCTACAACAATACTAAGCTAGGCTGTGGCATTTACATAAAACCCATTTGGTACTAGGAGACTCAAAGCTGGTGAAGAAAATATCACCCCACACCACTGCACCACCATCAGTCTGAACCATTGATACAAGGCAGAATGGATTCATGCTTTCGTGTTGTTGATGCCAAATTCTGACCCTACCATCTGAATGCAGCAGTAATAGAAACTCATCAGACCAGGCAATGGTGTTCCAATCTTTTTTTTACCAATTTTAGTGAGATTGTTTGAATAGTATCCTCAGAGGTCTGGGAGTGCCACCCAGTGTCATCTCCTGCTGTTGGGTGCTGTTGCCCATGTACTTGAAGGTTGGATATGCTGTATATTTAGAGATGTTTTTCTGCATCCCTTGGGTATAACACATGGTTATCTGTTGCCTTTCTATCATCTTAAACAAGGCTGGCCCTTCTCCTCTGGCATCAACGAGGTATTTTCTCCCAAAGATCTTCTGATCATTTGATATTTTCCTGTTTTTAAATCATGGTCTGTAAACGCTAGAGATGATTGTGGGTGAAAATCCCTGCAGATCAGCAAGGATGTCTGAAATACTCAGACCAACAACCATGCAACATTCAAAGTCACTTTAAAATCCTTCCTCCCCCAATTTGATGCTCAGTTTGAACTTATGCAGGCTGTATTGGGCCTGATTTATGAAAGCTCTCCAAGACTCAAAAAGATAATTTTCATTGGTGACCTTGGGTGATCCAGAAAACCTGGAATTGATTTCTTAAAAGTCATTTGTTATTTGTTTGCAAATGTTTTCAATCCTGGACCAGATCCATTCCAGGTTTGCTGGATCACCCAGGTTCACAGATGGAAGTGTAATCTCTCCGCCCTTGGAGAGCTTTAATAAACCAGGCCCATTGAGTTGCTGTCATGTGATTTGCTAATTAAAAAATTTTTAGGAAGCATTTGTGTTTCAATATTTTTATTGATTTTTAGACATAGGAATAACAAAAACAAGCAAGAAAAATTATTTTTTTGTACAAATAATGGACAAATAAACCATACAACATTAAGACATAAGTCCAAAGTAGCATAAGTGTCCTTTCGAGACACGTGTTTAAAAGGTAGTTCTCTGTAAAATGACTAATGAAAGGCATAAATCCGGGAAGGAAACAACTTTTGCAAAAACCATCTCGAGCTTCAAACAAACATTAAAGTTACCAAAACATTTGAGACATAAAGCCATAGAGATGAACAATTCCAGATATGAAAAAGGGGGAGAAGAAAAGGTGGTTGGAGACTGTCAAAGTAAAATATGTGGGTAAAGTGTATTACACCAGTTCATAGGAATTCCAGGGTTCCCACATTTGGTCAAACTTATCCATTTCATTACTCAAGATGCTAGTTAGTTTGTCATTGACCATTATCTAGTTTAATTTTATAGATATTGGTTGTATAGGGATATCCCTCCTTTTCCAAGCATTTGCTAATGCAACCCTGTCATCAAAATAGGGGTTATCAGTTTTTTGGAATGGGGGGGATAGGTTGGTCAAATTTGCTAAACAAAACACTTTCCGCAGCTTTAATATCTAAATATCTAAACGAACAATCTCTGATATTAACTTAAACACTGCTGACCAATATTTTTTTAAGAAGCATTTGAACAAATGTACCTAATAAAGTGGTCAATGAGTGTTTATTATAAACTCCTTTCTGCCCTTTCAGTGTTGGATTCCTATAATCCCATCCACATGATTCTGTAAATTACATTTATCTATATATCTGTAAATTTAACATAAACTTACTATAGGTTGACAAGTTACATATTGAATTCTAAAAGTTTGGGATATTATAAGAGCAGATCTGCCTTTTACCATGTATTAAAGATAACCTTATACCTTATATAGAGGAAGCACTTATTACTATTTCCTATTAATAAAATGGAACTGCGGCAAAACCCTACATGCCACCCTACCGAAAAATCCGTGGATCTGAATATTTCTCAATGCAATGGCAGACCAGATTTTGGGAAATGTGTTTTTGCCTATATGTGCATATCCTTGGGCTGGGCAGCATTTACATTCTTTTTGTATGACTTTTTTTTTAAAAATTGGGGGGCAACCAGGTACCCAATGCATATCCATAAGCCTAGCAATATATATATGTGTTACTAGGTGATTCCTACTGTACCCTCAGTATAAAATAAAAGTGCATTAGACATTCAGACTGGTCAAGGTTGAAATTAAATATTACAAGTGATATTATTCCCAGCTAAGTAATAACAAGGATCTGTGAAGAGTTTATAAAATGCTTTCCTGCTGTCTGCAAATGTCCTGCCTTTGCTTATATGCCAATTCATCATTATGGAGATAGCTTCTCTCAGCTCCGGTATAATGATAAATTAGAAAATGATGAGATTGCACAGTAAGAGCCCTTAAGAGACAATGTTGTCCTGGCAATGACTGTTTTGAGAATTTACTATAAATACAATTCCTTCCTGCGGTTTAATACAGAGATGGATTTTTGTTTCCTGTAAACTTTGACAAAAGCCCTTAGCAGGTCCATGTTTTTCATTGTTTATTTGCATTTCAATTAATAATTATTATTATTATTATAACAATTGAATTGTATAAAATATTTTCAAAAGTCCATTATGGACAATGATGTGTCACAGTTTATCCACTAGATGGCAGCACTTTATACCTTTTCATTAAAGAATCACTAAACGTGAAGCTCAATGAAGAAAGAGAAGAATCTATGTAAAAACTTAGGGCCCATTCATACCTTGGCTCCCAGATTGAAATGCGTCAACACGTTTTTTATGTATTCACATGTGCCACATTAAGGCAGCTGCCAATACATAAAGACATCCAAAAAACTATATGCACCATTTTTTGCACCGCAAGACAAATGCCCCTTCCGCAAATGTTTGCAGAGATTCTTTTTTCAATAGAATCCCAGTGGAATCCTTCGGAACAATCGGTAGAGCAGACCCAAGTGATGCCTAAAACTTATTTGTTCTCATTATACTCATTATTATCTTTGCTTAATTGTGGTTGGAAATAAAACAAAGAAAATGTGCTTCCTGAGCTCAGACTTCTCCCTATATATACGAGGGGGTGCTGAGAAGTTCCTGGCTCTGCCCAGAAAGAAGAGAGGCAGAGTTATGAAATAACACATTTATTTACCATATTTCCCCCGGGACTGATGCACTTGGTACAGCGTAGTTGCAGCTTTTTTAGACCGTTCAAACAAAAGTTCTTTTTTTTGTTCTCTCAGCAGCATCTTTGACGTCAGAAATGTCCTCAAAAAGTTGCCCCTTCAGGTGTTTCATCAAATTCAGAAACAGATATTAGTCCGAAGGGGCCAGGTCAGGTGAGTAGGGGGGATGGTGGACCAATTGGAAACCCAGATTGTTAAATTTGGCAACCACAACATTGGACGTGTGCGTAGGTGCATTGTCCTGCAAAAAAAGGACCCCTTTGGTGAACTTTCCACAGAGTTTCGTCTTAATTGCCTCCTTCAGCTGGTCCAGGAGGTTAGCATAATACTGTCCGGTGATACTAGAGCCCTGAGGTAGGTAGTCCACCAACAGAATACCGTCTTTGTCCCTGAAAATTGACACCATGACTTGTTTGGCCAATTTCTGGGTTCGCAACTGCTTGGGCTGCATGGACCCGCTGTGGCGCCATTCCTTTGACTGTTCCTTGGTTTCAGGATCATAGATGTGGAGCCAGGTTTCATCCTCAGTCACTAACCTAGCCAAAATATAAATATATATATATATATATATATATATATATATATATATATATATATATGATAATATTCTATGAGGTCCTGATAGAATAATTAACTTTACAATTAATTTTACTTTGGATACCAGCTTTCATGTAAGCAGGAAAAGCATTATAATCCTGGAAATACTTAGGATTCTAAATCTTGTGAGTTTTTTGCTCTGTGCTGTAATTTGATACACTGTAGAATAAACACTCCATTTTGTAACCAAAAAAATCAAATTAAAAAAAAAATATATATATATATATATATAATTGTATCAGAAAATTACAATATCAAAGTAACACTGCCACCTTCAGGCCAAAAACTTATTCTGTAAATGGACTAATGAAGCATGTGATAGCTCTGCTATTGTACAAAGTGGCCCCGAAGGACAGGACTGGTCACATAGGCAAAACGTGTTGGATGGAGGTAACTGTGTCCTATTACAATTCTTGTTTACGATACTTAAGCAAGGTGTCATGATACCTACCTTGCAAGGTTGAACTATTACTCTTTATTATAGAACAGTTGCTTTTCTGTCTAGTTAAAGAGTATCTTATATGGTGTCCAATGTTATTTTTTTACATAAAAAAACCTTCACTGTGAAAATGCCAAAAAAAAACACTTTTTTTTCTTTTTTGTTTCTTCTCTCAAAATGCCATTTACTTGGAGTTTTTGGCAATAAGTAATTTGTAAAGTCTTCTGGCACCTCCCCCCAATTACTCTACTTTTAATATCAGAAAATCATTGTATCTTCTGCTAACCTGATTGCTTATGTACCGTATGATACTACTGCCTCTGTTGTAGGGCCATTGCAGTGTAAGATGTCACATGTTAAGGCAAACTATCAATGTAAATGGGCACATTAGTGTTACAACACCTGTTCAACAACAACCCTACAATAATATGGTTTACTCAATATCATCCATTTTAATTTCTTTGCACATTTACATCTATACCTATCTCTTCCAGCAAGGTTTAACCACTGTCCAAACGTTTTATAATATATCTACCTTCCTCAGATTTTGATTGAGCCCTAATTTAAATACCTCTAGAACCACCCACCTGAAGTCTAGTACATCAGGTTGGGGGGTAGGCGTATGATTTACTCCATCCCTTCATCAATAACTTGTGAAATGTTATAAACAATATGGCTACATTGCATTAACCTCCACCTGTACACCTATGTGGAACCTTACACAATTCTGTTTTTCTTTTTTTTACGGCCTCTGTTTTTCACAGGACTCATCTGGTTATGGAATGGGGGTATGTGCTCCTTTTATCTTGACTTTACATCATGTAACCACAATACTTACCAAACATTCACCACAATACCTTGCACTCACATGAATTTACCAATTCATCCAACAAAAGTTACATATGTCAAAATGATTGGGCTGACATCAGTCATGTGTACCTGTTTATTGTTTTATAATGATGTGGGTGTGGGTGGGGTGCACCAGTTCATATGCCAGTAAATGTAAATTTTATTTTTATTTATATATTTATATATCTGCCTTCACTAGCATATGTACTGGTTTAACATCCCATTTAAAAAGGAACTAACTTAAAAATAACTAGCAGGCAGGCTGCTTGTTTATTGCAGGAGGAGGAAGGCAATGACCCTGCAATAAAACATTCACCCACTTATTAATCTTTTCTGCAATGTACACTGAATTGTTCAATGTATGATGTCAGGCTGCTAAGAATAATTATAAATGGATTCATTCAAACCTGGCCAATCAAGATGGCCCAAAACCTCAACATAAAAAGGGACCTAAAGATAGTGCCTAGGAAGGAACAAGGAGTGTTTTGAAATAATAAAAGAAAAAAAGAAATTTGCAACAGACAGGTAAGTTTATTTTATTGCAGAGGGGACATCCCCGGTCTCTTCTGCTACCAAACTGACTGCTCCCCATTGTTTTATTTTCTTTTTAATGGCACTTAGCAAACCATTGTAGCCATGGGAAGTTTTCCATTAGCCCCCCCCCCCCCTCCATTTATTGGTTTCTGCCAGGGTAACCAGGTTGAGAAATATAAAAAAAGCAGGTGAATAATAAAAAGACAATGAACAAAACTAGTTTTGTTTAATGTATTAATCTGTAAAATAATTGTTGCCAGCAGATGGCGCTCTGAGCACAGATATCACACTGCAGTAATTATTTGCTCTGAATGTATGATTAAATCCGGGTCTGGGAACTGGCTGCAACCCTGCCCATGCATGAAATTTGCAGTGTACTGTCCTCCATCTAGAACATGAAACCTGAAAAGCTGGTGAATAAGTTCAGTTTTAATTGCTTTCTTTGGGACAATGAAGACAGTATAGAGCAAAACCACAACTACTTGTCATGCACTGTCAACGTTTGTAAAGATTCTTTATAAACCTAAACAAAGCTCTTCAGAAGCCACAGACACTACTAAAAGATCAGCTTTGCTTGTAAATGTGTGTCGGTTTGGGAATATATTTCCCAAATAGTAATATATATTACTGTGGAGTAATTAATCCACAGACCACCAAATGGATGTATCAAGTCAGGTTATAATAGTTGGTTTTCTGTTTTGAGATTAAACAGTTGCCAAGTTTTTGCTTCTATAAAAATAGTATAGAGGGCAGGAGTTGTAATTTCAGTATCTGTTGGGAAGATTACTCAATGCCTGCAAATGTGTCCTACATTACACCAAGTTTATTTAATGTAATGAGGTATTTATAACAGCAACATTGTTGGTTATATAGTCAGGTCACTAAGGCTACATGCATACGTAATAAACTACCGATAGTTGCCATATATTTTACACAACACACAGCTAGCTGAATGGCTATCCCATTGTAACACCCCATTCATTCCATTAAATGAGACCACACATGAAAATATGAATGTAGGAATGAGTCATGGCTATGGTAGGGACAACAGATTGTGGGCTCCTTTGAGGGACAACTAGTGACATGACTATCCCATTGTGACACCATTCATTCCATTAAATGGGACCACACATGAAAACAAAACTTGTGAGACAGCTAGTGACACAACTATGGACTTTGCTACGTAATATGTTGGCGCTATATCAATACTGTGCATTATTAGGTCACTACAACGCACTTATATAGCAATGCCTGATGTTCCTATGTGCCAGACACTATGCAATGGGCAATGTACCACATTCAACTTTTTTGGTGAAAATTTTTTGGGATGTTTGCAGGCAAACTTTATACAAACAATCCTGGAACCCTGGTGTCCAGGGCAAAGTGCTAGTCAATCATTTTCTGCACACAGTAGGTCTATTAAATGATGGCTGTGCAGACTGCATTGTGTTTTCGAATCCATGTTACATTCAATCACAATAGCTGCATATGACAGCAATGCCCACCTACTGAAGGCATCAGATGACTTCTGATAAATAATTAAAATAATTCAGAATCTGATGAATTAAGAAAAATCTTTATTCACAATACAACTGAATACACATAAGCAGTTTATAAATACAGATGAAAAGCATAAAAAGGTTTTAAAAAGAAAAGGAGAAAAAAAAAACAAAAACAAAAGATAAACGTAACATCTGATGGCTGATACGGTGGATGTCAGTGCAATTTTTTTTTCTAAACTGAGAACGGAACGATTTTCATACAGCTGGATGCAGAACATAAGGGATCATTTTAGAAACCATGCTAAGGTAATGCAAAGCTAAGTGGACCTGTCACATTCACTGGCAGCAGGTTTGTTCTCTGCATGATTTCCAGTTGACTACCATTCTCAGTGATCCCAAGAATTAAATAAAACTGATTCTGTGGTTTATGACAGGTCCACCTAAAGTGATTAAATTACTGTACATTCATTGCCAACTTTTTGAACACTACTAAATCTTTGGTTCTACAACATTAAAAATAGTTTGAATCCTGTCGAGATGGACAAAAATGCACAGCCAGAGATTGGTAAGAATTCTTCGTGGGGGGGTCAGTAAAGTTTACCAGGCTGTATCCATGTAACGCCAAAGGTCTCCTTAGACTACAAAAAGTGTATATGAATAAAATATAACAATGATGTGTACAGACAAAGTGACTTTGTACTGCATAAAATCAATAAGCTTGTACATTATAGGTGGCCTTTTTTTTTGAGGCTCCATCATTCATCCGCTAAGTCACAATCATACCATATAAATTACTACAAATGGACTTATATAATAAAATAAAAAAAAAGCAGAGTATGAAATGCAGTATCAACCAGAATTCTAGTTTACAACAGTAAACTGAAATTTCCTGCACATGGCTGCTCTGAACATAGTGAAGACCTTCCAGGGACAGAAGAGTACAAAGGATTCCAGTGATTGCAGTTCTGGGCTCATAACCCTTGCAGTAGAGTTGGGGGCTGTGTAAAATCTGGGTGCTCATCTGAAACCATGGCTTTATGTAATTAACTGGTGGTTAAAATTACACAGTTCTTTCATATCCAGATCAGGACATCATTCTTCAAGTCTATCTGCACTGATCACATCACACAGCCTTCAGCTCTCTGGGGGAAACCATTAAGTGAATTACTCTACATTCACCGAATATTAGGAAACCAAGGCTTTCGTTTCCCACCTTTACCCAAAATGCTTAGCTGCCTGACTGTATGGCTTTAATACATCTGACTCGTATGAGGAATACAACAAATGCAAGTCAGATTCCTATTTTTAACTTGTTCCAAGTCAGTCAACCGAGCAGTTTACTGGGTTCAGCAAAAAACCCCAATTTTTCCCCTTATGATGGTATTCCTTTGAACATTTTAAAGCAAACCTGAAAACTGCTAAAAATACATGAAGGCTAAAAGCACCACCAGAAAGTCACTGCATGCTGGGAGCACCTACAACTCCCCACTGGTGAATGCACAACTAAATGGTGAGAAATGCGACAACATATCCCACAATGCCAAGTACCTAAATGAGGGAAACAGTCCTCAGTATCGCTAAGTGGTACCGACAGCTTACTACAGGCGTGCATTCTGCTCCCTGTATTCACAGGACCTCAAACAGTAACAATGAGGATGTTACTGTGCCTGAGCTTCAGCTTTAAAATTAAAGTTTAGCAGTGAGAATGTGTGAAAAGTGTAATTAAATTCAATAGGAGGACCAGGAAGCCTTCCTAAACTACACAGGCCAGGGGACATTAAAAAAGTTCCAACTACCAAGATATTCTCAAATTCGGCACATTTGTGCAAAGCAGTCCACACAAGGAGATTAAATATTAATTACAGTGCAAGTGATCTATCGGGTGGAAGGTTGAAGGATGGGGTGGGACCATCTAAAGGAATGTCAAAAATGGGAACTTCTAGATACTGCAACATGATTGTGCATACAAATATCTGCATGATCACAATGCATGTCTCAAGGAGCTCCATATATTACTGCAAAGCCTCATATGGGGGGGTGCAGGGCGATCACAGTACTTTGAGAAAAACAGGTTCATTCTTCTTGGAAACTTGGGGAAGGGGAAAAAAAAAACTCCAAAATAACCATTTTTAAAAAGAATTTGACAGCTTTACCAGCTTCACAGAGACAGCCCCGAGTTATTTAACAGATCAGCATCTGTTTTAAAAAACTTCTAGGGCAGCAAGATTTGTTCTTTTTTTTAGCAGCAAAGCCATCAGTTTCCAAAGCAAGTAAACAAGTGGGAAAAAAAAAAAAAAAAAAAAAAAAAAAAACAGGCAAACAAGAATTATGACTGAGTACTATATTGCCCACTCTGAAGCGGTTAAAAATCCTGTCTAAAAAACGACCAGAGTAGTTCAGCATTTAAACCAGTTCCTGGCCTTCCTTGCCGAGTTATAACCCTCTTACTGTACGATGGGGTACCAGCAACACTGATTTGTGATAGGACCCGTCAGGAAGTTAAAGGGTTAGGAACGGTAGCGATGTTGCAGGTCGCTGCTAGTGTCTTGAACGGCCACCCTCGAACGCATGGTGCTCTTCATGAGCTGCAGAACAAAAAACAAGGCAGATTTGAGTATAAGATTTTCATACCATTTTATATAAATAAATACTTCCACAATGCATGGCCAGTCAGGAGGCAAAATGGGCATTTGATGAGGGAAGCTCCAAACTACTCAAGGATTAATAATGCCACCTTTGTCAATGCTGTGGTCATTTACCCTCCACCTGTGCTGGTTCCCTTATGGGAAAATGGAGAAGGGTTAACCCCTCACTCTTCTACCCTTCAAGGGCAAAATACGAAGTAGTGATGGGGAAGTGGGAGAGAGCAACCAAAAGCAACAGTTCTGAAGCGTTACTTTCCCCATGGACTTCACAGGAAGAACTTTACTGAATGGAGCGGAGTGGAAAGGGTATGTGTTCAGTCCCATTTGCAGGCCTTCCCCTCATAGTGACAGGATCAGGATGCAAACTTGTGGCTGTAATTTAGTCAGTCTTTTAGCTGTCCATTTACAGAGCTAAATGCTTTTCTGGTTTGGTCACCAGGCTTTTTCTGCAAGCCAGGGACCAAAAAAAAAAAAAAAACCATCAGGACAGCAAGTATGAACCCAGATGCTTTGCTCTGAATGCAGAGGAGGTATAAGGGGTCCCAAAGACCCATTTGTCTCTGCACACTCAAGTATTTAGCTTGTAGCCCATGTAAGAAAAAAATGTGTAAGATTATAAAAATGTTAAGCCTTATAACCCCAAATGCAAATGAAAGATTCTCAATATTCTAACCCATGTATTACCCTAAAAACAGCTCAATACATGGTACACTACCCTGCTGTGCGTCCATGAGGGCAAAGGGTTATATGCAATGTACAGGCAACGGGTGTCCGTGAGAGAGAAATACTCAAGCTCAGCACATATGTACCATTATGTGTATTCATCAGAGGAGGCAACTCAGGTCACTGCAAGAACAGCACAGCATGTTCCTGCCGGTAAGGTACATCTACTGGCAACAGAAGATTTTAAATTAATGAAAAGAATAACTCCTCCGAGTTGGGGAAAAGCATCTCTGCAGGTAGATTTTTATAATGGAAGCAACTAAGGTTTTCAGCCAAATTTGTTTCTTGCAAAGCATGCTGAAGATCACAATTTTTGTACTTTCTAATCCACCGTTATCTGCTAATTTAGGCTACATACACACGTTCAATAATTGTCGTTGGAAAAGAACCTTTTGCGATCCTTTCCAACGACAAAAGATTAAGCGATTGCTGTAAATACAGCGCTGTTCTGCTCTATGGAGAGGGGAGAATGACGGAACTCTCCCCCCTTCATCTGTATTACAGCATTGTACACACACACCAGATTCTCATCCAATACCAGCCCTGAGGTGATTATTGGACAAGAATCATCTGACATGTGTATGTAGCCTTGGACACTGCAAGCATTATATTGGTTTGGGCTGGAGTCTTTACAACCAGGAAGACCTAATTAAAATGTTTGTTTTTTTTTTGTTGGATTTCCAAACGTCATGGGACAGCAAAAATACTGTAATCTTAGTGACCCGAAATATTAAAAATGGGGACAATTTAAAGATCATTCATTCAGAATAACCAGTACTTGAGTCTAGAATTATTCCCATCACTTCAGCATATGCAAAAATGCCCAATGTGTTGAGCAGAGCATTTACATACATGTATGAGCAAGATTACAGTATTTTTAAAAAAAAAAAATAACTGTTTATCTGCTAGAAATTCAATGAGCAGCACCTAACTTTGTGCTCACTGTGCAGTCTCTGCACTAAAATCCTAACCAGTCCTAGATCTGAATAGTGATCTATAGAAACTTGTCTACCCCCTCCCTGTCTAAATGTTACTGCCTTGCCTTGAAAAATCCTGCCTACATTCTAAGGCAAGGCCTCTCGGGAGATTTTGTTCTGGGAGGTGTGCCTACATCAATAGGAACTGAATTACTAGTCACAAACCAAGCAGGAGACTGGCAAAATAAAAAGCAGTTTCTTGTTACATGAGCAGCCATACAATTTACAACAATCTGCTCCTTTCATTCACCCACTTATTTGGTGATCCTACTAGGTTATCCACAGTGGAAATTATTTCCTCCTGGCAACACACAGTATCGCTGATAGAACTACAAACCAGGGTAAATCTGCTAGTGAGAAGTGCTTGCTCCTATTATGTGTGTGCTGCGAATGTGCACAATGTATCTAAAAAGGGGATTTCTCAGCAAACGTATGACAAAAAAAAACACTATGCTGCATTCTGGAAATCCCACCTAGTTAAATGAGTCACCCATTCCATTTGCCCAATGTGTACCCAGCATGAACCCAATGGCAAGTTTTACAGCAAGTTGAGAATTGTGCATCAGTCACTGACAAAACACACCCGAACAGGATGACTGTTATAAATTCAATCTGTTCTGCAATAATCCAGGTGACAGTAAACACTTACGCTTATAAAATACAGCTTTAAAAGAGGTGTTTGGCAGAAGCTCGTAGATCTTTTCTAGGACTGTGGCTTCGCCAACTACAGCGGCATTTCCATTCCACACTTGGACGACATCTTCACGGTCACGCACACTCACACTGACACCAATCACTTCATCTTCTGTAAGTGAAAACATAGTAAAGAGTCACGGTTACAAAAGGAGATCATGTGTCACATGTAAAATTAGAGGTGTCAGAGGCCTCCAATACAAAGTATTGTCCTGACCCCTGAGCATACTAGTGCTAAATAATGACAAAGCAGCTGGTGCTCAAACACCGTCAGATCCTGGGAGCCGGGTGGTTAAAGCACCTCAAGTAGGGTGACCAACAGATGAATACTCCAACCAAAGCAGTTAGTTTGGAATGAGGTTATTGGAAGCAGATACTCAAGTTTTTGTAGCTAAACTAAGCTTTAAAAAAACACCCAGGATTAGAGATATATTTAAAATCCAAACTAAAGAAACAGTACTGTTTGGACCAGATAAGCAGGGATGCAACAGGACAGTAGTGTGGTGATGCAAGTGTATCAATACTGTAAACAAATGAATTTCAATTATATATTTAGCTTGCCTGGAGTCTAATTGTATACAAAAGGGCTCCCCATTTCTAAGACAGGTAATATGACATAACATGGTTGAATAAGTTACTGCTATTGAAACATATCAAGATTATTACAATCCATAGTTTGTGTAAAATGTTGCAACAAGGTCATGGACACCATACTATACATTACCTACCTATGGGCAAGAGGGAAGTTATCTTTTTAAAAATTTCACTGTAGTCCCTGCAAGATGTACATGGTGTTTACAAGCGATTGTGGTGATAAGTACTTCAACTCAACTTCAGTTTCTATTTTGCCTGCCAACTGAATGCCCAGTGTGTGTTATTGCCAAGATTGAGTAGAAGACTCTACCCGATGCAAGATTGAAAACTAATATCCACTCCTCATTGGTATTGCACCCTATAAAAACTTGAGAAGGATTAGCCTCAGAGTACTGGTTCACTTATCTCTAAACAGGATTAATTTTAGTGGAATACATGGGATAAAGTATACATACACACACATACCCCATGTATTCCACAAAAATATGCAGTTCCCATGCAAATGTAGGCCAAATGGAATTGCTCATTCCCACTCATCCCTAACTTTGCATAAACTTAAAGCCTTGGGAGTAATCTCAGCTTGCAGGTCATCTCGGCAAAGTTTCCTGGCTCAGTCATTGCCAGCAGTCCCCTGGGGCCGAGCTACACAGGACTGTAGACGAACAGCAATTTCAATTTCATCTCAGAAGGGTTATATACAAAGTTCACATAGCTGATAGACTTCCATATCCACAGCTGATGTGGAAATGCCAGTACTAAACATTGCAACAGCTGTGAACTGCAGGTGTTGCTATTCAGCCACACAAGCACCCAGCAACTAAGTCTGCCTGGAAAAAAGAATAATGTTTCTACATGCAACTTACAAGATATAAACAGTACAAAGCCCATCAACCTAGATCTCAACAGCCATACCTGCAAAGAAGCTAGTATACAATTACCTCCCCCACACAAAATAAATCAATATAGGTCTCCTGGTCCCCTGCTAAAACCAGCAAGCCAGTGAGGAATAAAAGAACACTCCGAGTAGTGTTTGTCCTTAGTGGACTTTCAATAAAGCAACATTTACTGGGAGGTGAATGGATGCTAGCTTTACAGGTTCAGCAGTTAATTTATGACAGTTTCTTCAAAACATATTCCAGATGTCCTGGATTTTTCAAAGGTTCCCAATGACAGTGCAGGTACACTAGATACAATGTTTGCTCAAACAGACTTTGCCCTGTGCCTACTGAAACCAAAGGCATCTGAAAAAGACAAGCTGTGGATGTCATCACATTTGCACTTCTAACAGAAAGGGAAAGTTGCATGTTGAACTTTCAAAAACCACTAATAAAGATAGAAAGATTGCATAATTTACCTGCTGCACAGCGATCTGTAAACTGTTCTCCAATAGTAGCTAGCAATAGTTCTTTCCAAACCAATGCCTGTAAACAGAAATTAATAGTCAACCATTAAGCCCTCTATGCGATGAGAGAAGGAACATTATAGAGTTACATGCCACAATGGATCTCATATTACCCTACTGCTACTTGACTTCAAAAGGAATTAGCATACTTTATATACCAACAATGTATTCTATGGTGCTTTACAACAACCTTTTTACAAGGCTTGAAGCCTTGATGTAATACAGACCTAACTTGAATGTTTCAAGCTGATGGACATTTGTACCTTAGGGCTATTGTACACACGTGCAATAATTATCATTTTAAAGGTTCTTTCACTATTCTTTCCAACAACTAATGACTGCAAGATGCATGATAGAGTGCTGTACATCCAGCACCATTCTGCTCAATGGAAAAGGGAAGAACGACGGAGCGGCACCCGCTGCGCTCTCTCCCCCTCTTCACTTCGGTCGTCCATGGATCCTCCAGGACGGTTGTCCAGACGACGGACGACAAGCGCTGTACACACGTCAGATTCTCGTCAGATATTGGCCCTGAAGCGATTATCAGACGAGAACAATTGCACGTGTTTACCTAGCTTTAGTGAAAGCAACTCCAATTCAACTTTCCTGGTCCTAACAAGGTAATCCACATCAACAAATTTCAGCCGCCCCACCCTTCTCTAAATAGCTATGTCCCAATATTTACAGCCTCTCCATCCAAAATTCTGGAGGCAGGCTGTGCCCGAGTGATATGCCATCAGACTAGAAAGCAGGCACTACAGGCTCAGCAAAGCAGATGTGACCAAGGCTGAAGATTTTACCCAGACAGGATGTAAACATTGGGAGCAAGCTGCAGCTGTTCTGCTGAGGAAAGTAATGAGATGAGGAAAGTAATGAGATGGTCTTCTTGACAACAGTGATAATGGTCTGAAAATATGGAATAGGCTCCCTCAGGAAGTAGTTTCAGCAAGTTCTAGAGATTGCTTTAAGAAAAAGCTGGATGCTTTTCTAGAAGCACAGGATATACCAGAGTATACCATTTTAAAGTAAAGATAACAAGACTGTTGATCCAGGGAACATTTGATTGCTTCATGGAATCAAGAAGGAATTTTCCCATGTAGAAGCATTTTTGTGCCTTCCTCTGGATCACTTATGTCTATAGGGTTTTATCTGAGATATGTTTATTTCCCTAATGGTTGAATGTTATGGACTTATGTCTTTTCAATAACTAACTATGTAACTATGGTCATTAGGATGAATATAAATAGAAATTCCCTGGAGGACACATTAACTTTACAGGGGTTCTGCACACTTACCCTTGCCATCCCTTCAAAAAGTAAACCTTAAATACCACTTAAAAAATGACCACTAACAATAGACATAAAATGCCATCAATAGCAGCTGTGTGTCTTCCATGTCACATTTCTTGACGTTTTCTACACTAATTACAAGCCTTCTACTTTTAAACATGAATGTAGAAGGCTTGTAAGTATGTACTGTAAGCCATAAATTAAACAATGAAGGTAACATGAAAAAAATAAGATACAACAAAACCAAATACATACTGTGCCTTCTTTAGGGACTTTCATCTTCCACACCCCTCCCTTAGCGTTGCTTTCTTCCTCCCTGAAACAAAGGTGTAATTCAGTGGGTACAGTGGACAAATAACTACACACAAATATAATTAACTGAAACCATAACAATAGTATTACTAAATATGCATGGACATGGAAATGTGGAGAAATTCATAGACACGGAAGCAACACAAATGTGCCACAGTAAGGAGACTTACCATAGTGGCTTCCTTTCTCCCCTCATTAAGTGGTAGCTCCATCTTAGAGGTAGGTTTGTCACAGAAGGGATGTTATTATACACACTCCAAAAGCGCTGTAACAGAACAAAGATAATTTATGAGCTGCCATTACAAGTTAAACACATCTTTCTGTTTAAGGTATAACATGGACTAAGAATAAAAACACAAACATGTCTGACATGAGAATCAGTTACCAGATATGCTGATTAAGCTTTGCCAGAGAATTATTGGGCAGCTATTAAAAAAAGCTAAGGAATTTTAATATTTAATCCTAAAAAAGTTGCTCTGAGATGACAATACAAACAATACTCACTTGTACAGTTTGCACAGTGTAGATCTTTTTCAGGTTTGATTCACATTCTGCTGCAGTCGTTCCTGGGAGAGACCTAGAATTATAAAGCAATATTTTACTCAAACCACACAACAGTGTTTCAATTAGCCAATTAAACCCCAGCCATTTGCCCCCCCCCCCATGATGATTACAGCACAGAAAGGAAGAACTTCTGTCAGGTATTATTGCTGCTGTGTCCTTATGGTGCTGGTATCGGAAGAGAACTGACATGACGTGTACAGTGCTCATCTTCTGTCGTCCATGGATCCATCCTGGTGAATCCATGAACGACAGACAACAAACTAATGCAATACAAGTGAGGGGGATAGAGAGCAGTGGGGAGCCGCTCGCTCTCCTGCCCCCGCGCTCCATAGAGAATGGTGCTGAATGTACAGTGCTCACTCAGTCTTGTTGCTGGAAAGAATCACAAAACAATTATTGAATGTGTTTACACAGCCTTAAACCAAACTCAAAATGTTTCTATTGCTCTCCATGTCTTCCTGTCTTGGTGACAACCACATCCCCCCCTTTTTTGTATGGTTAATACAGAGACAGTAAATGAGGGAAACTCTCACCAAATGGGAGACAGAAATAACACCAAAAAACAATCAGATTTACATTAAAGCTGGGCTATTGGGAAAGGAAGTTGTTCTTGTGTTGGGGTTCTCCAGCACCGCAGGGATACACTTATTTGCTTTATTTCCTTATTTATGCTGACTGTCCGCAGGTTACAGCCATGTCAGCGGAAAAATAAATAAATTGTTGGCTGGTCCACACAGTTGCTGAAGAGAACCCTGATGAGTACATTTTAATTCCAATGCATTGTACTGACAAACCCGTCATCTCATCTGATCTTATAGCCATTCGAATCATAAAGGATGAATAGGCACTTACGTAGCCATTCAAAAAGTAATTTAGTCCTGGAAACTATGGCAGGGAGGAAGTAAATTAAAATACAACACCCAGAACTAAAAATACCAACGGGTGTTGTCCAAGGGAATTACAGGCCAATAAATATAGGTTTTCCCATAACAGAAGAGACGTACTGCAGACAAATACAAACTTCAAAGTGTCATTCAACAGTATGGAACAGCTGAATGTAAACTGCACTTGCTGCAGGAAATTGGTGTACAGAGGGGAACCAAAGTCTGTTCTTGCCATCAAAAACCCCACAGACCGCATTGGAATATTTTTTTTCAAATTAGAATTGTCCTATGGTTATAAAGAGCAATGGAAAGTAAAGTTAGCTGTAGAAGAGTGGACAAATATGCTCTGTTATTCGGTGCCATCCCAACACTGCTAGTTAGGCCTCCTATGGAAGAACAGATTGGCTGCCAATACACAACATTCAGACAATGCACATATCATACACTATATTCTGCTGGCTTCATTTTGGTCTTTGGAAAGATTTGAATTAAGTCAGGATTATTCTCACGAGACAACTTGTGTTAATTTGATATTAGTAATGTAAACTGCAGTGTTCCCCCAGCCCCTTTTAGCTGGGCGCTCCACCCAGCACTTTCCAGTAGTCATCCAGCTGTTTACTGAAAAGTTGGGTCACAATACAGGGGCTGCCATCTGCCTACAACTTCTTCCAACCCGGCTTAAAAAAAGTCTGGGGAATACTGAGCGGATATATTAAAGCAAGCAGAGGTTTGCTGACCCCCATTAGAAGTGCATTTATTTCAGATAAGACTAAATATATGCAACTTTGTTTGGAGTTTTTAGCAATATTTTGTGTGATGTTCTTTATAGAGTTCAGATATCCTAAATCCCAAATAATGGCAGGCTATTAAGACTATGTTTTGCTGACCGTATAACAGATATGAACTTTAAAGCTACGTACACACTTCCAATTATTATCGACGGAAAACGAACGACGAACGTTCCTGCACGATATATATGAACGATCGTATAGCACCGATCCTGCACATAGAGGTAACGACACAATCGTTCGTAGATATTGTACACACAATAGTGCACGACAGGAAAGTGAACGGACGTTCGTTCATCACGCATGCTCTGAACATGGACGATCAACCGTACACACAAACGATGTTCAACGATCGTCGTCCAATCCGATCCGCCGGTCCGGTCGTTCCCAGCGACTTTCCTCGTTCGTCGGCGTCGTTGGTTACTTTTTTGCGAACGATTTTTTTGCCCAATCGATCGTTCGTCGTTCGATTGGAACGATAAAAATTGGAAGTGTGTACGCACCTTAAGTTGTAGGAATCTAATGCAAAATGTTGGTATCAGCCTGTGTATTCTGCATGTCACTGCAGACCAGGCCACAGCTTTATAGGTATAAATACCAAACACACTGCACACAGCAATGACTTTGGAATACCAGAACAGGATATTTTTAGCTGCATGTATATGGAGTGGAGGAGTGTCTGCTCACTGACATATGCTCACTTCCTATCCTGTGAATGTTGCTCAGCATGTTTACAAACATGTCCCAATAAATAAGAAGTATACAAACAGAGGGATGAGCATGACATCAGATTCCATAGCAAAGATCACATTTCAGTGTAACCGGGAAGAAGCTGCAGCCCCTGTACTGTGACCCAACTCTTCAGTACCGACCCAAAAATAGCCTGATGGCTACTAAAACGTGTCAGGTGGTGCACCCAGCTAAAAGGGGCTGGGGAGAACATTTTACCCGCAGTACTATGGGCTTGTATTATGCCGTACCGGATGCCAACATACAGCGTAGTTCCAGGCAATATGCATTCCCATGTTTGTGACAAGTCATAACTGCTTCATTAGTTCCCATTACCTCTCCAATGAATGTATGCTACAGATCTCTAATACATAAATGTCAATGCTGAATACTTTGTGAACGTGTAAAAAGCCAATAATTCCAGCACACCACTGACATCTAATGCACCAAAGGAGCAAGAAAAGTCACAGAAAACTGCAACATTTACTACCAAACAGACTGCAGACAGAATTGTTTGTCCATTGTGACACTTTAACCTCTGCTTTCAGGTGGACAGGAAACAAAATAAATATTTGCAGGCTTCAGTTTTATTTGTGGTTGGTACAATTGCTTGGAAATTCAAATATTGGCTGTTTTGTGGATTTCCAGGCAGCTCTCAACATTCCTGTTCCCTTTTCCTATGGTCCTTTGTATTGAAACTGGTTAATCAGGTAGCTTTGTTATGAGTGGTTGCTGCTTACAGAACTCTGCATTTACCATGGATACTGAAAACTGGAAGCATCCCACCCCGTGACTTCTCAGAATGCTGGAGTATTTCATTTGTTTCAGCCGCTCTGTGGTGTGATCTACATGGCTACATGGCTATATGGCTATGATATGAGATCATCCTGACACTGTACCAGGGACTGACAGTCTTATGAGATTTGGCATTACTGAGCTGCTTTTGTTCTTCCTGGAGAAAAAGCTGCACCTGAGACTGTCCTGGGCAGGATCTCCCTGCATTGCAGCTTTCATTCTATAAACCTGTGCTTTCCCTCCTCTGCCATTTCTTTATTATTAATCCATCAGGGACCAGCCCTGATAAAAAAGGACAAAGCCCTGTGCTTGTACCAAGATGGCTATCAGTACACAAAGACAGTATGGATCATCTGAAAGGAGCCTACAGCAAATACTAAGTTTATCCCCTTCCCCCTCAGCTTGCTTTATGGGTCAAACTTGTCACACCATGTGGTCTTTTTAAATTCACACTGCCTTCCTACATAACAAAAAC